>NC_047115.1:41555699-41800699 GCF_902500255.1 Thalassophryne amazonica
AGGGGAAGAGAGAAGAGAAGGAGGGAGAAGAGAGAGACAGAGGGAGAAAGAGAGAGACAGAGAGAGAAAGAGAGAGGGAGAAAGAGAGAGACAAAGAGAGAGAGAAAGAGGGAAACAGAGGGAGAGAAATACGTATATGTGGGATGAGTCACGTGTGTCATTGTGAAATGACCCCATAGTTTACAAGTTATACAGAGAATGTTGCACATAATGAGTCAGGCTACAGTTTTTGATTTAGGTTTTATGGTTAACTGGTTATGCTAATTGCTCATTTGCAGCAATAAAATACCTCTTTTTTCACCATATACGTATTTTATAACATTTATATGTTTCAATGTTGTTTTATGGCAACTCAGCACTTTGATAAAGCAATGCCATTTGAAATAATTAGGGCCTGAGTAGGCAACGTCCTACGAGGACCCTATTGTAATTGTGCTGTTTATTATTATTATTATTATTATTATTTATTATTATTAGGGCCCGAGTAGGCAACGTCCTACGAGGACCCTATTGTAATTGCGCTGTTTATTATTATTATTATTATTATTTATTATTGGCCAAGTGGTTAATGCGCTTGGTTTCAGTTCAGAAGGTTCCGGGTTCAAATCCCACCCCTGCCACATTTCTCCATGTAATGTGGAGGTGCGTCAGGAAGGGCATCCGGCGTAAAACTTGTGCCAATTCAACATGCAGATCCACCTTGGATTTGCTGTGGCGACCTCAAGTGCAAACAAGGGAGCAGCCGAAGGGACTTACTTTTACTATTATTATTATTATTATTATTCTCACTCTTGAAATTGAAATTTCGGCCTCTTCCCATGCTCAAAAACTCACCAAACTTTCCAAAGTCGTCCGGCCGGATCCGAAATTCGACATTTTGGGGGCGTCGTACATGCTCGCAGAAAAATCGCGAAATAGCGCCCCCTAGACATTTTCAAAAACCCCTCCGCATTGGGCTTTTTTCGTCGTAGCCTCACGAAATTCGGTACACATATTTACCATGCCAGGATGCATGAAAAAGTCTCTTACTGTCATGGTGAAATATCGACAGGAAGTCGGCCATTTTGATTTTAAGTTTCGATTTTGAGCAAATTTTTGCCATTTTTGGCCATTTCCACTACTTACATTTGAACAAACTCGTCCTAGGGATTTTATCCGATTGTCTTCAGATTTGGTCAAAATCATCACAACACAATGGTGATCAAAAGTTATCAAAAGATTATTAAGTCAAAAGGCGTGGCTGCTAGGGGTCGTCAAACTTTGGCGAGCTTTTCGGAGCACGCCATTTCACTTCGAATGGCTGTCACACCCACATACTTCATCGTAGATCCTTCAAACTTGCTGGACATGATGAGGGCTCCGCCCTAAACGTCTACATATCTTAAGTTCCCACCTGCACCATAGCGCCCCCCGGTGGTGGTGGGAAATGTCCTATTTTTACTTTAAGTGGTCCTGATGTCACATACTTAACCCAATCAACTTCATTCCACTTCTAAAACATGCAGAACAAATTGGTGAACGTAGGCGATGAACGCCGTGAAGTTACGAGTAATGGCGTCCGTGTAGACGTACAAAAAAGTCTCTTGCACCATGGGTCTACTCCAAACAGGAAGTCGGCCATTTTGAATTTTCTTCTCATTTTGGCGTGATTTCCACATGTTGTATTTGAACGAACTCCTCCTAGGGATTTTGTCCAATGCACTTCAAATTTCTTCCACATCACCCACAGACGATCCTGACCAAAAGTTATCGAAAGCTTTTCTTTGTGTCGAAGGGTGTGGCCGCTATGGCGCCGCCATTTTGACCCTTCGCCATGGAACATTATACTTAAACAGGTACTGATGTCACATACTTAACACCATCAACTTCCTTCCACTTATAAAACATGCAGAACAAGTTGGTGAACATAGGTGATGATCGCCGTGAACTTACGAGTAACAGCTTCTGTGTGGTGGCGTACCGAATATCGCCCCTTCACCATGAAATTATGTTCTTCCTTTTGACGGCTTTAATTTTGTCATATCATCATGAAAATTGATACACAGGTCAAGCATGACAACCTCCTACAATTCATAGGGGCCTCGCCCATCGGCGGGGCAAAGTGCCTCAATAGCGCCCCCTTGAAAATTTCAAAAAACCCTCCCCATAGGGTTTTTTTTTGGAGTAGGGAGATGAAAATTGGTACACATGTGTGACTTGCATAGACGTACAAAAAAGTCTCTTGCACCATGAGTCTACTCCAAACAGGAAGTCGGCCATTTTGAATTTTCTTCTCATTTTGAAATGATTTCCACATGTTGTATTTGAACAAACTCCTATGCACTTTAAATTACTGTCGCGGAACGAGGGCCCGTATATGACTGCTTGCAGTCCTAGTTATTTTTGTTCTTTATTATAAACTGTTTTATTCTTTATTATTTTATATTTCAACAGCCAAGGGACATTTGACAATTTGTTGATTTTCAAGTATTTTAACTTTTCAAATAATGTTCTGTTGTTAAATAAAGTGATGAGTGATGCGCTTGGTTTAAGTGCAGAAGGTTCCGGGTTCAAATTCCACCCCTGCCACATTTCTCCATGTAATGTGGAGTTGCGTCAGGAAGGGCATCTGGCGTAAAACCTGTGCCAATTCAACATGCAGATCCACCTTGAATTTGCTGTGGTGACCCCGAGTGCAAACAAGGGAGCAGCCGAAGGGACTTATTGTTAAATAAAGTGATGGAAGGAGAGAAAAATTGTTTCCCTAGCACATTTTTTAAAAATTCCCCGCTAATCCGATTAATCGTGTCGAAACCCCATCAGAATAATCGATTACCCAAATAATCGTTTGTTGCAGCCCTAGTGTGTTCTCTGAGTGCCTTTATCAAATTTTCAAGCGTCCATGGAGATACATTTATATTTGTAGAAGTAAGTCCTATACAAGTAACATGAAGTGGATAATTGTTTACATCTCCCTCCTGGAATGGACACCTGTCCATTGCAGGTTACTCCTCCCCAGCCAAGCAAGAGTGGCACCCATTTACAGTTTGGTGGACTGGGACAACGCAGATGGAGTGTCTTGTCCAAGGACAAAGTAGCCTGAACCACACACCTGGAATCGAATCACAATTGATAGCTTGGTAGTACGATTCCTTTTCCACAGAAGCACCTGTTCTAAATATTTGGACATTGGCGAAGTTTCTGTTTTAACAACACAACATATTAAATTTGAAAATGAACAATGAGCCTATGGTGTGGAGTGTCTGCTTCAATTTAAGACTACATAACTGCATCAACAGTGCCCTCCAAAAGTACTGGAACACTTGGTATTTTACACATTTTAATTTGTTTATGCCATTGCAAATACAAGAATGCAAAAAATAAAAAATGTTAAAATTATCTTCCTTAAAATCAGACTGAAAGCAAATCTCTACAAGTTGATATAAATTAATTAAAAATATAAAAGCCAAGATAATGGGTTACATTCTAATGGAACACCTTGGTGTAATACCTTTAAATAATCAGTTTTATTGTCAGTTTTGACAAGTCAGGGGATGGATGTATTAACATTTCCAAGTCACTGAATATGTCTTGGACTTTATTTAAAGCTGTATGGAGTATAGACAGTTCTCAAAAACTGAGTGAATGTGCAAGAAGGAGAAGAGTGAGGAAAGACACCAAGACACCCAGATAACCCAGTAGAAGTTATAGGCTTCTCTGGCTGTGATTGGAGAAATTGGAGAAATGTTTTGCAATTTGTTGCACAGCTACACAGTTATACAGCTTCATGATGATGTGGTATAGAGGAGGATTTTCTTAAAATGTAGACCTGAAAGTTCAGCTACAATTTGCCAGAAGGTACATCTAAGATGCAAGCATAGATTTGATGTTTTGGTGCAAGAAAATCCTTGGAAATGTTCATGTATCCATCCCCTGACTTGTCTGAAGACAACTGGCAATAAAACAAATGATTTAGGCCCCATAACAAAAAAAAAAGTTTATCATCCCTGACATCAAAAAAAGTGATGGGGCAAGCATTTTTTTCCCCTTAGAAACAGGTACATACAACATCATTTCAAACCTGAAAAACAACACATACAGCACCTGCATACCAAGTGACGAACTGAAAATATCAGCTATTTTAAATTAAATCTTGCTTCCATGTTGAATACATTAAGTCTACTGAACGCTAGTAGTGTGATAAAAATGCACACTGTGTGTGAGTAAGATGGACCAACTGATTGTGTGGATGTGACAACAAACGGCAAATTTCGGACCCGGCTCAGTAAACTTCAGCCATAGCATACTTGCCACCTAGTGAATGTGCTGGTTCTTGCATCAGCTGTACTGCCATCAATGAAATTCGGCAAAAAAAAAAAAAAAAAAAAAAAATTGATGTGGGCTGATTTCGGCATGTGGTTGGGGATGATAAACTAATGTTTTGGGTTTTTTTTTTTAAATGTGTCAAATACCAAGTGGTCCAGTACTTTTGGAGAGCACTGTAAATCATGTCAACAGTGCAGTCAGTCCAGGCAAAACAGTCAAAATTTTATTTGATTTTATTCTGCTTCCAAAGGGAAACCAATCCCACAAAAAAGTTTGGAAACTACTGACTCTTCTCCTGAACGCTGAAGTCCTTCCTTCTGAGCAGTATCGAAAACCAAAAGAGTGTTAGCTAATGGTGTGTTAAAAAAGACATCTCCGGCAGTTAGGGCCATAGCAAAGTGCTGACAAAATCTACACTGCGCTATATCAGGGGTGGCCAAGTTCGGTCCTCGAGAGCCACATTCCTGACACTCTTTGTTGTCTCCCTGCTCCAACACACCTGAATCCAATGAAAGGCTCATTAAAAGTCTGCTAACAAGTCTTTCATTGGATTCAGGTGTGTTGGAGCAGGGAGACAACTAAGAATGTCAGGAATATGGCTCTCGAGAACCGAACTTGGCCACCCCTGCACTATATCAACAAGATACCTATGATGAAGTCTATAATGAGTTTCACCTGCGCAAAGGTCACTACGTGTATCGGTGTCCAAACTGTTTGCTTTAGTGAATTCAATACAAAGCATAAGGAAGTTATGTTGTAACAGAGAAAAGGAGAACTGCTTATAGGTCAGTTACAACAGTTACAAAGAAAACAGACCTCAGTCATTTTGTATAAAAAGAAGAACTGACCCAATAATGCAAACGGAAATGTTAACATATGACTAAGAAAAAATAATGGACTTAACCAACCCTGTTGACTTAATTATTAACAAAAACCACTCATCTTTTTTTTACAAGTACTTAGGAAGGGTGAGGGCTAAAACTGATTCCCTTGAGAAAAACTTCCACACCCAGTGCAGGAAATTAAATCTAAATTTCCTTACCACTGTCGCCTGTGTGCTTGCTCTTGGGGTTGATAAATTTAGACTTTACTCGCGTCAAGCGCCTTGAGCAGCTTTGTTGTGATTTGGCGCTATAAAAAATGAAATCATTTAAACTAGAGCACTATGCTCAGAGCGCAAACCTCCTCGTACACTAGTACCCAATTCCATCAATTTTTACCTTGGAAAAAATTTTCAAGGTCATAGTTCTGTTAGAAGTGGGTTTTCATAAGATGAAATATAATACAAAAAATATAGATCAAAAAGGGCTTTTCAATATTAAAAAAGAATCAAATATCTGCTAAATCCACAATATGGATCAGATGTGGATCAAAATTAGTCTATTCATTGAGAGTGCTAGTTTGCACCTCATTGTCACAAATGAGAGTGATTGAGGCACTTTTAATTGAGAGATAATACAAAATGTCCACAATCTGGATAAAACTTTGTCAGGTGATAGTGAGTGCCAGTCTGCACCTCACTTTCAAATATGACAGTGATTGGGGCATGTTTGATTAAAATATAATGTAAAATACACATTAAATGGGGTTTTCAATGTTAAATTTAAATGGCCACAAAATCTGTAACCTGGATCAGAGCTGGATAAAACTTTGTCAGTCCATAAAGGATACCATCCTACATAATGCTGTCAAATATGAAAGCGATTTGATCTTTTTTTACACAGTTATGAATTTTTGAATATTTGTTAATTGTTAAAGTACAGGGATTTTTTCCAGTTTTCCAAGATTTTTCCTGACTGAAATTGAATCAGTTCTTGCCTATCAGGATATGAATCCTCAGTAAAAATTTCATAATGATATATTAAACATTGTGGGTTCCAAGCTGTTCACAAAGAGAGACAAACAAACAAACAGGGGTGAAAACATAACCTCCTCCAGCTTCATTGGCGGAGGTAATAAACTGAATTAAATGTATGTCTGCGTGCCCATCTACACCTCTGAGTGAAAAATACAGAAAGGAGAACTTTACCTTTTGGAAACGGGTTTGGCTGGACAGTGTGGAGGAAAGACTGGACCAGACTTGCCATAAAGCCCGCTCCTGGGTCCAACTCTGCTGTATTCGGGTAGTGGGGTTTTGTGAAGTTCTGTGGAGTCACACCTGATGAACACGAGGCCTGTTCAGTGACTGGTTGTGCTACGCTGAGCCCCAATAACAACAATCCCAGTCCAGTCTTCAACACTCCAGTTCTGCTCTGCCACCTCCAGCCCCTCGCAGTCCCCCACCACCCCATGGTGCTCAACAAAATAGCCAGGGAATGTCCTTCCAGGAGGTAGTGAGTTTCTAGGGTGATCACCTCAGCAACGTCTTGATGAGTCTAGAAACAAGAGAAAACCAGTGAATACGGTAAAATATTCACCACACCCACACCACACACGACATGTAGAGATTCAGAACAAAACTCAAAGAAACAGAACGTCATTTTACATGTGAAAAATTTAAATGCTAAATCAACACCTGTTTAGTTTCTAAGTGCTGTACCTTTTAATCTTCTAGGTCATACTTTACTTCCCAGAAGTAGCTTGTGAGATTACAGCATGCACCGGCTTGTAAATGTTATAAGCAAAGTCTTGAGAAATATCAGAAAACACGTCAAACTATATAATGTGGCGTATATGGCTACTGGGCGGGACTAGTGTTCACAGTGTAAATACACAACACTGCAGTTAGATCAGACTCCCGCAGCACCACTGTTTATCTACAAATAGCCACCAGGCTTGTGTCTCAAAATCAAACACAGGAAAGTACCATAGTGGGGAAAAACGTGTGAGGAAAGTGGAAAACATGTCTGCATGAATCCCTTCATTACCCATATACCTAATAACTAGCGTGTTGGCAGTGGGGATCCACGGGAGCTAGATTGGGTATTGTTTATAAAATATTTAGCTGAAATTTTTCAAGGGTGGTAATAAATTATGCAAAGTTTCTTTCATGAGTTGGAATGGCATATAATTCCAGAATGTTTTTAGAACTTTAGACCTTAGACTTCAACAATTTTTAGAAGAAGAACTCAACTCAACCCTTTTATTTCCTGTTAATTCTGTAATTTTTTTAAATGTTAATTTACTGTATTAATGTATTATTTAGGTTTTTGTTATCATATACACACTATTACTATTATTATTACTTCTATTTTGTCATTTGATTTTTAAATGGACCACAATGGAAAAAAGTGTTTTCACTTTCTTGTGTCATCCATGTATTTTTAACATATTTACAATTACATTATGTACTTACACTCAAAAAATTGACTCACTGGATTGGATTTCCATCTAATAAATATATGTAGTCCCAATTAAATTAAATTAAATTATCTTGAATGGATGTGCTTTATTTGAGTAGGGGCTACATATATTTATTAGATGGAAATCCTGCACATAAATGAATTGAGTTCATCCAATGAGTAATTTTTTTTTTGAGTGTACGTTGAACTTACTAAATAAAATCATGCACGCATGCTTTTAATATATAAATGATTTACTGCCCCTGCAGGATTGGCATGTAATTTCAGACTGTAAATATCAACATCCATTGTTCAGTGTTGTTAGCTTGTCTAAAAATATTACTCCTATCAACATTCCGTTTTGGCAGCGTTCGTCCTTGACCCAAAATACATAAACATACCAAACAGCAAATGTCAGCGCTCTACAGTTTTTCTGTGATTGAAATTGCATGCACACATACATGCTTTTATTTTTACACATCCACAGACAGAGACAGTGGTAGAAGACCTCAAACGCACTACACTTCTCACTCATGGTAATGGTAGCATGACACTTAACTAAACTGACTAAACCAATTGAACTACAAAAACACAATGAATCAATAGCACTAAGAACATTGGTAAACTAACATGAACCATAATAAAAACATTTAAACCCCCATACCCACAAACTGCCATGGTGCATTGCAGTACAATGTCCATTGTTCACTGCTGTTAGCTAATATCACTAATTTCTCCAAAAATATTGGTCCTATCAACTTTCAGTTTTCGCAACATTCATCCTTGACCCAAAATGCATAAGCATACCAAACGGCAAATGTCAGCTCTCCCCAGTTTCTCCGTGATCAAAGCCAAACACACACATGCACACATGCACGCACAGAGGCTACTAGGCTATTATAATATAGATATACTAACATTCTTTAAATGTTTCACAATGATTCTGACCTCTTAGTTAGATTACATGTAGCAATGGGATTACATTTCACTGATATGCCGATAATACGCCGATGTATATTGTTGTTATTGCATGTAAAGTGTCTCATGTTGCAAAACTGGAGGATTGTTTGGCTGCAATGAAAAGCCAGATGTCATATAACTGTTATACTTTTGAAATCAAAAATGAATGAGAAGATTATTGTCAGACAAAGACTGAGGTCATTTCTTTCAGGGGGAGGGGGACCTGTTAGACACAGACATCTATGTGATCGTTTAACACTGTTTATAGGTGATCTTTGACTGGTGTCTGCCTTTTGATTTGCATATTACAGAGTTATATAGAAATGGCTTCAGTTTTAACCTTGTGCAATTTTGCTGTGATTAAAACAATATTTTTTCCTATGACCAAAGCTGAGATGCTGAAAGTTGATTACTGCAACTTACCTCATAGTAGTATCAGAACAATTCAAAAAAAAAAAAAAAAGAAAAGAAAAGAAAAATGAAGTTGTAGGTTTAGGCCACAACTATATGACCACAACTGTCTTTGTCTGGGAATGGGTAAAGAAAGTGGATGAATAGATTCTCTTTTGCTTCACTCGGAAAATATCAAAGGTATACGATTTGTGAGTTCACTTTCTAGTTTTAAACTGGAGATGAAAGTGGGCAGTGGGCAGTGATATCCTAAAGGTTTAGAAAAACAGGATTGTTGCCAGTTCGCTGCATTGACTGGGAGGGTAAATCCAGGTCAGGGAGTGACAGAGCAGTATTTGCCAGTATTTACCATATACACTGTGGTTGTCCAGGCCAGTTCCCAGGGGTACAAAGGCTTAAATCATGCTATGGAGAAACATCCACCTGTGTCCATTCATAGGCTTTGTGTGCTAACAAGTAATTTTAAAAGGGTAAAGCTTTGGGTACTGTTCTTTGTCCTTCTTTCATAAATACAGCAATGTTCAAATAACTAAAAAAAAAAGTAATGTGTCATAAAAATCAGACAACCACAAAGACCACTAAGTTAACTCGAAGTAAATATTCACTGAAACCAGCTGGTGGAGACTCTTGGAACTTTATTAGGCATGGTGTCCAACCACGCACATTGCTATGGCAATGTGGCGCATTTGACTATTGACGGGCTGTATTAAAGAAAATGTTTACTACAGTGAACAAAAACTAAAATTAGCAGTTGCATCACTGCAATTTATTAAAGTTAAAAGTTAGCCACGGTTAGTGTGATCTGCGTATAGCTTGAATGCATAAGCTAACACCATCTTCAGTAAGCATTTTCATTAAGATTGTTCATGTTCAGTCAAGTGCACCACATCTAATTAGCAACATCTAGTATGGACACCCTGATTGCAGTACTTGAGAAGCTGAGTGAGGAATTGGAATGCATGAGTTTGCGACTGTCCTGGACCAAGTCTTAGATCCAGGCTTTACTTGACTTCCAATACTCAGTCATCAGAAGTGTATCTGTACATGATGAAAGTATTGAATTTGGAGAGATTCACTTATCTTGGCAGTGACAGTCAAGTCTCTGGGTCCTCGGACTTTGAGATCAAGTGACACTTGTGAGGAGCTTATTGATTCATAAGGTCGCTGGGCAGTTATTCAGCAATGCTGATACCTTTGCAGAAGAAAGAGAGCCAAAGTCTTTAAGGTCCTGGTGCTTCCTGTCATACTTCCTGTATGGTCGTGAGACTTGGAAGCTATTCAGTCACCTGAGGTGACCACGAGATGTCTTAGAAACCAAGTCTCTTTGGCGGATCCTTGGGGTACTGGTGGAATGACTTTGTGTCAAATCAATGGTTATAGGGACACGAAGATGAGGAGTACCACTTGCATTGTTCAGGACCTTCTGCTATGTCATTTTAGCTATTGAGGACCCCAACCACTGGGGAAGGTCAAGGGGACAGCCACGTTTCACCTGTGTGCGGCAGACAGATGGTTACTTTTGAGAGCTGAGGATAGACTGGTTGTCTGCCTGAGTGGTCGCCATCCAGGACAACGGGTGCTTCCATGATGTGGTGGATGTGCCAGCATGCAGAACCAGCATATTCTCCCAGTAAACATACTTGAGTGATGCCCATGACCTCTTTTGAATTCTGACTGCACCCCATCACTTGTTAAAGCAATATCTACTTTGTGTTCCGTGTCTTCCTAATGTCATTCTCATTTACTCCGTCTCCTCCTTAAGCAAATAAGTTTTTAAGTTTTAAGCAGACTGATCTCAACACACTATATGTACTTCCTTAGTGGAAAGCTTCTCTTTAAATTGTAAAATATTTCATTATACCTCACTGTACACTTCCTTCCTTCAGGAAAACCTTCTGTCATAAATTTGCCCAAGTATTGGTGCAAGCCGGAAAATACAGAACATGCAAATGTAAAGTCATTTCCCAGTTAAATGAGGATAGAGTGTGTGGAAGGAAGAAGAATAGAGAGGTCTTTCATACCACTCACCTTGCTGCAGTGACGAACAGTCGTGCTGCTGTGATCTGCAGTAATTCAGGGAGGGCTGTATGAAAGTACCACCAGTTCTGCACAAACTCGACACGCTCTGTCGCCACTGCTGCTGCTGCTGAGAAGCTGGAGGTAAGTGTGTGTGCCTATAATGAGCACAAGAAGAGAGACAGGGAGCAAAGGGATTGGAGGAGGGAAGAGGGAGGATCTTAAAGAGAGAGAGGGATGGAGTTACATGGGAATGAAGCAAATAATTGGCAGGATTAAGAGAAGTTTGTGGTTTTCCCCTCCCACCTTGTTTCCTATAAATATATGTGAATACTTGTGAGTTTCAGGGTCAAGATGTTCCACTCAAAATGACCATAACGGTGACTGTGCATGTTGTTGCATCAATTTGTGATGGGAAAAAATAATGAGATTTAAAGAGGTCATTCGGGAAATTACAGTCATAAAACAGCTGATGTCACAATCCCAAACAATTACACAATACTAATGAAATTTTAGAAATACTTATTCATACAGGGCAGCACATGGATCAGAGGTTAGCACTGTTGTCTCACAGCAAGAAGGTCATGGGATCGATTCCAACCTGTGGCCTTTGTGTGTGGAATTTGCGTGTTCTCCCCGTGTTTGTGTGGGTTCTCTCCAGGTGTTCCGACTTCCTCCCACATCCAAAAGCCATGCAGGTTAGGTGGATTGGAAACTTTAAATTGTCTGTAGGTGTGCATGCAGTTGTGAATGTGTTTATTTGTTGATATGTAGCCCTGTGACAGGCCAGGGCTAGGACCAGACAGTCCTGTCCAGGGTGTGCCCCGCCTCACGCCCAATGACTGCTGGGATAGGCTCCAGCCCCCTGTGATCCTAAATTGGAGTAAGTGGTTGAAGATGAGTGAGTGAGTATTCATACATACATACATACATACAGTGCATCCAGAAAGTATTCACTTTTTGACATTTTGTTGTTACAGCTTTATTCCAATATGGATGAATCCCCACCCCCAAGATTCTACAACACAGTACCTCATAATGACAATGTGAAAAATGTTTTTGTTTTTTTGGGGGGGGGATTTTTGTAAATCTATTTTAAAAAATCTAAGAAATCACATACATAAGTATTCACAGCCTTTGCCGTGAAGCTCAAAATTGAGCTCAAACTTGATCATCCTTGAGATGTTTCTATAGATTAATTGCAGTCCACATAGAGTAAAATCAGTTGATTGGACATGATTTGGAAAGACATACCTGTCTACAGATAAGGTCCCACAGTTGACAGTGCATGCCAGAGCACAAACCAAGCATGAAGTCAAAGGAATTGTCTGTAGACCTCTGAGACAGGATTGTATTGAGGCACAAATCTGGGGAAGGGTACAGAAACATTTCTGCTGCTTTGAAGGTCCCAATGAGCACAGTGGCCTCCATCATCCAGAAATGGAAGAAGTTCAGACCCACCAGGACTATTCTCATAGCTGGCCGCCCATCTAAATTGAGCGATCAAGGGAGAAGAGCCTTAGTCATGGAGGTGAGCAAGAACCCGATGGTCTCTCTGTCAGAGCTCCAGCTTTCCTCTGTGGACAGAGGAGACCCTTCCAGAAGGACAACCATCTCTGCAACAATCCACCAATCAGGCCTGTATAGTAGAGTGGCCAGATGGAAGCCACTCATTAGTAAAAGACATGTCAGGCCACCTGGAGTTTTATTTTTAGCAAATTTGCAAAAATAAAAAAATAAAAAACTTTTTTACATTGTCATTATGGGGTGTTGTCAGTAGAATTTTGAAGGAAAAAAATTAATTTACTCCATTTTGGAATAACGTTGCAACATAAAATGTGGGAAAGGTGAAGCGCTGTGAATACTTTCAGATTCAGCCATAAATTTGCATACACCTTTTCTAAAAACTTTAAAACTTAATATCCTCCTTCACAAAAAAAGGAAACAACTGGACCAACCTAATAAAATGCTTCAACCGGTAACACTAAAATGAATTAAGTTGGTCCAAATTAAATAAAGTAATATTTATGCAAACATTATGACTTCATTTGGATCAACTTAATTTAAGTGTTGCCAGTTGATGCATTTTTTTAGATTTTCTATTTTTACACTTCGTCAGTTTTATCAAGCAGTAAGTGTTGTGAATTACAACGTCTACCTTTTTGCAAAATAAAGCTAAATAAACAGAATACTGACAGGATAGATTTATTTCAGTTTTTGTTCATTATTTCATATGTTCAGTGGGTCAAGGCATTGATATTGATAGAATTACTGTACTTGTCAATGCTTCCAAATGGCTAACTGGTTAATTGCGGCACATTTGACTGTACTTCAGGGCCAACCTGTAGATTCAGTGCTTTAATGCACTGAAGAGTAGGAAAAAAAATCTAAAGAACTAAATCAAAACCATTCAGTGAGCAAAGCAACACCCACATATTATTGGGTTTTGCAGTCCGAGATGGGTGGACACAATTGCAAGACTAAGACAACAAGCTCTTAGGGTTAAGACAGTTTACTGTGGTTGTCAGCTGGGTCCGGTACACAAAAAGGCAGTTCAAAATCACTCAGCAAACATATCAAGTTCATCAGGCAAAAAGGCATGGTTAAAAAAACAGGGAGATGGTCAAAAAATGCAAGGAGGCAGGCAGGACGAGAAAACACAAGGAACAGAGCTAGAAGCAATGGCACAAAGTGCATCGATCTGGCAAGGGAAAGGTGCACCAGGCAAGGCTTAAATACACCCAGTTGATGAGCTAGAGATGAGAAGCAGGTGTTTGAGAAAGAACCAGAATGAGGGCGTGAACAGACAGAGAGAGACGTCCACCACCAGGAGACAGACAAGAGAGATAAAGACAGAAAACACCAAGCAGGAAGAAAGGACCAGCAAGAAAATTCACCACAGAGTAAAACAGTGCAAACTAAATACAAAATTAACAAACACAACCCAAACATCCAAACCCTGACACATATCAAACTATCAGGGATGTGAAGATAATATTATATGAGCTTTTAAATAATCAAATCCACAACCCAAAAATATCTGAACTTGTAAGTCCCTTCGGCTGCTCCCTTGTTTTGTACTCGGGGTCGCCACAGCAAATCCAAGGTGGATCTGCATGCTGAATTGGCACAAATTTTACGCCGGATGCCCTTCCTGACACAACTCCACATTACATGGAGAAATGTGGTAGGGGTGGGATTCAAACCGGGAACCTTCCGCACTGAAACCAAGGGCATTAACCACTTGGCCACCACCCCTACCTATTCTCACTCACTCACTCATTTTCAACCGCTTACTCCAATTAAGGGTCACAGGGGGCTGGATCCTATCCCAGCAGTCATAGAGTGCGAGGCGGGGTACACTCTGGACAGAACGCCAGTCTGTCCCAGGGCCACATATAGACAAACAGACACATTCACACTCGCACGCACACCTACGGACAATTTAAAGTTTCCAATCCACCTAACCTGTGTGTCTTTGGATGTGGGAGGAAACCGGAGCATACAGCAAGAACTCACGCAAACACTGGGAGAACACACAAACACCACACAGAAAGGCCACAGGTGGGAATCGAACCCATGACCGTCTTGCTGTGCAGCAACAGCGCTAACCACGACACAAAGCCACTGTGTTGCTCTGACCTATGACCTTAAACATTGACCAAATTCAAATAACTTATTTCCCACAATAGGCCAAATATACCCACCAATTTTAATGTAAATCAGATTAGGTGCTCTATGCAAGGCTGTGAGTGCACTGATAACCTTCATTAGGAACTCAATGGAACTGTGGAAGATCACTGGAGGCCAACTCCAATGCAGTTGCACTGTCCTCGCTGCTGTTCTGCATAAGCCTCAACCCCCTCAGCCAACTCATCACAGAGAGTGGATACGGACATTGATTCAGGAGTGGAGTAACCGTCAGCCACCTGGATGACATGAAGCTGTATGCCAAGAATAAGTGAGGCATTGACTCACTGATCCACCTCACCAGAATCTACAACAAGGATATCGGGATGTCATTCGGATTGGATAAGTGTGGTCAAATGGCAAAGAGAGGGAAGGTGATTCAGACTGAGGGAGTGGAGTTGCCAGAAGGCAGGATTGCAGACATACAGGACAGCTACAAGTACCTGGGAATCCCACAAGCCAATTAGAATCATGATGAAGATGCAAGAAGATCAACCACAGCCAAATACCTCCAGAGAGTAAGATACATGCTGAGAAGCCAGATCATTGGTAGGAATAAGATCTGAGCCATCAATACATACGCCCTACTAGTCAGATCAGATATCCAGCTGGAATAATAAATTGGCCACAGACGGTGACAGATGACATTGATGTCAAGACACCAAAACTCCTCTCAAATCACAGACGTTTCTACCCAAATTTGATCTACCTGAAGCTGCATGAGCAATGGAAAGAATGTGGGCGAGGTATAGTGAGTGTCAGAGCCACAACACAGGATGAGACGAGGAGTATCCAAGAATACATCAGAAAGATAGCATCTACTTTTTAGAGAATCTTCCATCACCCTGACCTTAAATGACTGTCAACCAATAAGAAACCCATTAATTCATAATCAATATTTTAAAAGAAGGCTTGGTCTTTGTTGTGGTGATCAGCTTAAACAAACAGACCTGAATAACACCGCACCTATTTGACAGAAGTAAAAAGGGGAACAAACTGGATTGATGGGAAGATAAAATCAACTAAAGATCAAGAATCGAATTCACTGTGTGAAACCTAAAGAGAAGAACAGAAGGCATATTAATGCATTTTTTGAAAAAGTTCTAGAAGGAAACACACAGAAAACACGAGTTGCTCATTTATGAAGCATGTAAAGGCATGGTAAATAATTAACTTAAAGTGGTGTGTGTGTGTGTGTGTGTGTGTGTGTGTGTGTGTGTGTGTGTGTGTGTGTGTGTGTGTGTGTGTGTGTGTGTGTGTGTGTGAGAGAGCTCTCCTCTTTGTCCTCTTAAAAACATCTAAGGTGGAAAACTGAGAAACATTTGGAGACAAAGACAACATGAAAGCTGTAAATATAACCTGCTGCACACATCGCAATTTAACAGCGTGTGTGTTACAAACTCACAAAACACAGGGAAAAAGACATATGTTCTACAAAGCTGCACAGCACAAGTACTAACAACACAAAAAGAGATTCCTGCCCAGAGGAATTTACTGGCACATGGTGAATCTTTATCTGTACCTGGGGCCTGTTTGACAGAGCAGGTTTACTTAGCTGTCTCAGAGTTGAAAGAAACTTGGGGTTTTCAGTTTCAAAAAGTCTGTTGAGCCAAATTATGAGTCATTTGCTGTGGCAACGTGAAGCTCACCTGCTTACTGGCAGGTTTTGTTCCAGTAACCCTGTTTCTTTCCTTTAACTTAACCTTGAGACTGAGGCAGGTTGGCCCTCAAGTATGGCCTCTCAGATGCAGGAGTAGCTGGTCACTAGAGCACGCTAGGACACCACCCCCTCAAAATAAATCTAATCCAAAACAAATCTAAAATAGAAACCTAATACAACACAATTAATGAATAATAAATAAGCCTGCAAGTGTCTGCCAGTGTCAGTATGCACTTAAATGTGTTATAATGCTTCAAGACTGTCTCATTTCAGAACAGGCTTGTTGTCTCAAAAGGCCGGAGCTCAGTAGAATGCAGCCTTAGAAGGATGCAGCCCCTGAATTGGGAGTGAATTAACTCAGATCACCAGTTCTGAAACAGAAAATGCTGAAGTTTCTAACTCAGTTAGTCAACCCAGAGTTTAGGTTTATAGAACCTGGTTTCTGAAACATGCCCCAGGATAATGTCCTGGTGCCCAAGATGATGGGTGACTCTAATTCACACTTTAGCAAATGAGGCCTGACATATGGTAAAATCCTGAAACCAAAATAAACCAAATATTCCAGTTATTTCCAAAAATGTGTGTCATGTTCTCATTTGGGGCAGCACGGTGGATTAGTGGGTAGCACTGTTGCCTCACAGCATGAAGGTCATGGGTTCACTCCCACCTGGGCTTTTCTGTGTGGAGTTTTCATGTTTTCCCCACATTTGCGTGGGTTCTGTCCGGGTGCTCCGGCTACCTCCCACATCCAAAGACATGCAGGTTTGGTGAACTGGAAACTTCAAATTGACCGTAGGTGTGCGTTCAGGTGTGAATGTGTTTGTCTGTCTCTGTGTGGCCCTGCGACAGACTGGTATCTCACAATGTGCCCTGCCTCACACCCCATGACTGCTGGGATAGGCTCCAGCCCCATCGTGACCCTTGAATGGAGTAAGCGGATATAGAAAATGAATGGATGGATGTATATTCTTGTTGGGATCTGTAAAGAAAATGCTGTATTGCTAACTTGTTGTTGTTGTCCATTCAGCTGCTCCCGTTTTGTTCGGGGTCACCACAGCAGATATAGCCAGATCCACACTGATATTTGGCACAAGGTTTACACCAGTTGTCCTTCCTGACGCAACTCCAGTTTCACCTGGAGAAACACACACAGCCGCTGGTGTTCCAAAGAGGTCTCCCATCCAAGTACTAACAAGGTCTAGTCCATGAGCCAGTCATCAATTTTGACCTAATCTGTACCACTTAAGGTGACTAAATGACCCTTAGAATCCAGCCTCAGTGTACCATGGCCTACACAAAAATGTATGATAGCCATCCCAGGGTGGTAGCTGTAGCCAGGTAGGGGTCAACAAAGAGTTACACAGAGGTCAAAATTTAAAAATGCTCCAATCACATTGAAAACTATATCACATAATTTCTCTGATCATAACAATTCCAATAAAGTATAGTTTGGACTATCTATGATGGAATGTTCTGGAGTTATGGGGTAAAAACAGCAACAATATCATTCCACAGAAACGGCTCTCACTAAAGTGGTGAATGATCTTCTGCTTACAATGGATTCAGACACCACTACTGTTCTGTTGCTATTAGATCTCAGTGCTGCATTTGATACAGTGGATCATCATATTGTACTTGATAGGCTGTAAAATCATTTTGTGATTACTGGGAGTGCCCTTGCATGGCTGATGTCATGGCAATGTACTGCAATGTTCTATTTTCTGGTTTACTGCAGTCTAGCATGAGGGGTCTCCAACTGGTTCAAAATGCTGCAGCCAGACTTTTGACACAAAGCAGAAAGTTCAACCACATTACACCCATTTTTGGCATCCCTTCACTGGCTTCATGTCCCAGTGAGATCAGATTTTAAGGTTCTGCTACTAACCTATAAAATTATTCATGGACTGGCACCTCCCTACCTAGCTGACCTAATTAAACCTTACGTACCGGCCCGGGCTTTACATTCTCAGGGTGCAGGACTACTTTGTGTCCCTAAGGTGAATAACAAGTCTGTGGGTCACAGAGCTTTCTCTTATCGTGCCCCTGTTCTGTGGAATGATCTCCCTGTGTCAATAAAACAGTCAGATTCTGTGGAGATTTTCAAGTCCAGACTTAAGACGCATTTATTTTCCCTTTCATATGGCTAGCATACTGGTACAGTTTTGTTTTACGCTTTTTACTCTTTTAATTCATTTATTAGTAATTGGAGCGGGCTGCGGCCTCAACTTTACCTAAATTCTGGGTCTTTTTGTGAAGTTTTAGGGCTAGTGGCCGGCAATCACCTTAGTATTTCTCTGTTTTTCTTGTTGTTTAATGCTGGCAAATTATACAGTATTTTTTTCTTTCTGATGCCTGATTCTGTTTTTTCTCTCTGTTTAAGGTGCAGCTTCATCCAGAGATGGGAGTTGTATTCGTATTGGCGATCCTCCTGTAATGTGCGCCAATAGCATTTCTTGGATATTCATCCGTGAGTTGTTCTGTGAAGTGTTCTGTAATTTATGTTTGTAGCATGGCCCAAGCAGAGGGTCACCCCTTTGAGTCTCGTCTGCTTGAGGTTTCTTCCTCAGAGGGAGTTTTTCCTTACCACTGATGCTCTGGGGGTTGGTAAGGTTAGACCTTACCTGTGTGAAGTGCTTTGAGGCAACTCTGTTGTGATTTGGCGCTATATAAATTAAAATAAATTGAAAAAAAACAATGGTGACAAAGGTCAGTTTCAGTTTGTACAGGGGTCAAAAGTTAAAGCTGCTCCAATTTCAGTAAAAAATTATGCAAATTATTGGTTGAAATAAAAGGATTAATAACTGGAATAGTTTTGACTGTGTTGAATGTTTGACCTCCAAAGTAAAGGTCAAACAAGGTCAAAGTCCATTGAATTCTATGACGTGTGACATATGTTAGTTACCCTGTAACGTGATAACTACGCATGACAGCTGGTGCAAACTATTCCTTTTTAGAATCATATTAACCCAAACAATAATTTGCATCATTTTTTTACTGAAATTGGAGCAACTTCAAATTTTGACCCCTGTACAAACTGAAACTGACCGTTGTCACCATTTTTGCTGTTTTTACTCCATAACTCCATAATATTCTGCCATAGATGGTCCAAACTATACTTTTTTGCATTGGTTATGATCAGACAAATAATGTAATATAGTTTTCAACATGATTGGAGCATTTTTACATTCTGACCTCTGTGTAATTCTTTGTTGACCCCTAGCTGGCTACAGCTACCACCCTGGGATGGTTATCATACATTTTTGTGTAGGCCATGATACACTGAGGCCGGATTCTAAGTGTCGTTTAGTCATCTTAAGTGGTACCAAAAAACTGCTTGGCCCATGGACTAGTCCTGCACTGCTTAGCTTCTGAGGTCTGACAGGATCAGGCTGACACAGAGCAGACCAGCTGACCTAAAAAATATTTCACCAAAGATTAAAGGTAACATTGTTGTTTTTGATAGTTTGTGAGCTTGAATCATGCTACAAAGGTTTACCAAACTTAGTTAGCTTAGTGTGTAAGTAACCATGGTAAATGTATTTGTGAGCAAAGAACATAGCGTTGAGTTGCACTGTAGCTCAGCGGGACATTGTTCTTCTGTTTAAACAGTGCAATGTCTGTTCAGACTCAGTAGTAACGAACTAAATCAGACTCTCTAAAGCACTTTGCATGCCCACATTTAAACTTAGAAAGCTCAGTTTACTCTGTCCTGTTGGATCCCTTCTCATGGTGCACACTTATGAACTTCACCTCAACCCAAAGTCATCAATTACAGGCTGATCCTTTAATTTCAGACCAACTGAGCACTTAGCAAGTGGCTTTGGCACATGAAGGCATCTAAGGGATTTACTGTCAGTGAGGGTTATTGTCCACTGTGTTTCTATTGTCTTGAAACAACAAAGTGTGTAACGCTATCTAATTATGTTCTAAAATAACGCCAAGGTGATCAAATTGTATCTACTATAAAAGAATAGTAGGTACATTTTTGTAGTTATCAAACAGAAAGACCAACAAAGGTCAAAAAGAACAACCCTGTTGGGATGGAGGTACCGCTATGGCAGTGTTTATTGACAGCATTAACCTGTTTATGCCCACATTTTTTTTTATAAGTGGAAAAAGTTGCTTTCGTACCTTTGAGATTTTTATTGTGAGTAGAAAATGACTGACTGTTAAACCGAACACTCCATTAGTTAATGTAACTCAAACTTTGAAAAAAGTCATAGTCACTCATTTCCATTAATTAAACTAACAAAAAAAATGAATTGTTGTCATAACAACTCAGTTCCCTTAAGTGCATTTAAAGTTTTGGGACATTTAAGTGTTGGTGATGTATTTCCAGTGCATTCCATTCACTCATTTTAATTGAGTTTATGTAACGGAGACCAGCAGATGTCACTGTGCATATGTAGTTAGTAAAACCTCACTCCCAACAGCTCAAAAGGATTCTCTGGTCACAAGGCCAGAGCCCTGGGTTTTAGCCTTCTGGTTAGAGAGTCCGACTTCCATGCCGGAGATCGTGAGTTGTGTCCTGAAGGGAGTGAATTGTCAGAGTCATAACACACAACGCAGAGTGCAGTCGCTACATTTATACCATTATGAAAAACTGGAAGTTCTGTTCATGAGCTACCATTTAGCCTTTTTCATTCTGTTGTAGTACTTTTAGATTTTTTGTTTGTTTGTTTTAGAAAGCAGATTATTGTCAACTATTACACCAAAGAATGCATCGAAAAATTAATCCAAAATATAATGCAAATTTTTTAGGCAGAAATTTATTTCTCACATTTTAATTGAGAAACTAAAACTACATAAGTTTAATTAACTATAAATTGTTAAGTTACTAAAACTTTAACAATTAAGCTTTTGAAAATTATTTTATTTAAGTTGGCAAACTGATAATGGTTTAAGGCAATCAGTTTCCTCAAATGGTTTGAGTTCAACTAACTCAATGAGTTTTACAGTGTTCTGCAACAATTGTTGCCAGTGGGGCGAAATGGGTTAAATCATGTGTAACTGCACAGATCTGTCGTTTCTGAAGATAAGCAGGTTTTCCTTCAGCATATTTTGGTGATTGTCTGTTTTTCACAGCTATTTATTGCAAGAAGATAAGATGAATATGTCCAACAGCATCAATTACATTGATTCGTTAGAAAAAGAGTGACACCTGCTGGCAGAAAATCAAGATCAGCAATGGGCTTTGACGCATATCAAGACGTGTCTGTGGAAAAATGGTCCAATAATATTGATCAACGGGAAGCTACTACATAACCCAGTATTATCAGGTACTTACGGTCATCTTATATCAGAACTACAAACAGAAATCACAGTCCAGATAGGCCTACGAAAAATGGATAGCTGGATTACATTATGTCATTTACTACATTTACCACATCTGAGTATAATTTCAACAACTCAAAAGTTTAAAGAAACTGACAAGTTCCTGTGTGAAACAATTGAGAAAGAATCACCACAGCATCTACTTCCTGTTTAGCTTTGTCACAGCTAACATTTTCTTTGACTTTGAAGGTGGTATGTTTTTATTACTTGAATAATATCACTTTCTTCACCTGCACAATTATTATCTCTTAACTGACATTTTATAGCTTTGCATGCTGTTTAAATTTTGCTCATGCTAAGTGACACTTACCGTTCCCCATAACTAATATAGCAATAAACTTCAAAGTTGAATCTTCATTCGGAATGTCATCCATCTTGGACGCCCCCCAAAAGAAGGGGGGGAAAAACAGTTTGGGGAGGTCAAAACATTTCTATGTCCTTCCTACTTGTAAATGTAAATGATACAATCTATTTCCAGGCATGAATATGGGAAATATCTTCATAAACCTTTCACCTTCTTCTCTGCTCCTCTGCTCTATGGTCCGGTGTCGCTGACCAAACGGTCTCCCTTAAAAATCGGTCTGCCCTGCCTTCACTAAGCATGTGTCATTAGCTGCGGTTCACGGATTATCACCTCGTTTTCTGATTTAAAACTGCACTCTAGTCATCATCTATCTCAGAGACAGATATCTGAAGCTTTTGTACAACAATCATTCCACATAAATTCAGTATTATTTCTTCATAAAAGACGGCAGAAGTGATCAGATCGCCGCAGTTACACAAGCTGCTTGCTGATGCGTTCACTGCGTGTCTGTCATTTCATAGCGTCACAGAAGTACTGCCTCATTTCTGCTTAAAACAGCCTCGTTCTGCTTAAACTGACTTTAGAATGATTTAAGAGGTTTTACCTTGTCATCTGATGGTTAATAATCCAATGGGTTGCCGCGGACTTTACACCGAGCGCCCTCTGGTGGTCATTTTTGGCCGATGAAAACATCACAGAGCTCCATAGAAATACATGTAATTTGGTCACTTTTCAAAGGGGTCAAACTCGTCAATAAAGTCAATTTATTGTACAATTTTTCATTTCAGGTCAGCTTGGTGTATAAATCCTGTTGTTCCAAGCAAGTGATAGCTGTTAGCTGGCTGTTAGAAGCAAACTAGAGATAAAACAAAACCGGCTGATTTCAATAGACAATCAATGCAGCCCAAACTTGTTTTCATGGGGTGGCCAGTCATGGGCGTATGAATTCTTGCCTTCGGATTGGCCACTTTGCCGGAAGTGACATGGCGCCGCGGCAACCCATTAATCCATTTGAAGGCTTTGGATGAAGAGACTCGGTCTCAGATGAGCTGCTGACCTCTGAATGATCCATGCACAGTGGAGGCAGGGCGGACCATTCGGTCTGCGTTCGGTCTGGTGTGTTGTGCAAGTAGTAGATTAATGTAAGCAGCTATCTATCTTGTTTAATACACTTTACTTTCTTACCTTCAAAGTTTCTGAATTAGATTGTGTCAAGTGTCTATGGGTGAATGCAAACATGACCTAGTTTCTAGGTTTTGCTTGAAGGTACAGTTTAACTAATGTAAGCTGGCTAAAGCTAGCATTTGCCTTTTGTAACATGAGCTAGTACAATGTACACTCTTGTTGCAGATTTCAGGTCATGAAAGTTACCACTTAGCATTGTAAAAAGCAAGATAATGCAAAACAAAATGTAAATAAAACCAATACAATGATGTGCAAATCCTCTTCAACCTATATTCAATTGAATACACCACAAAGACGATATTTAATGTTCAAATGTTTTTGTGCACATATTTGCTCATTTTGAAATGGATGCCTGCAACACATTTCAAAAAAGTTGGGACGGGGCAACAAAAGACTGGGGAAAGTTGCTGAATGCTCAAAGAACACCTAATTGGAAACATGTGAGTATTATGATTGGGTATAAAAGGAGCATCCCCAAAAGTCTTAGCCATTCACAAGCAAAGATGGAGCGAGGATCACCAGTTTGTGAACAACTGCATGAAAATAGTCCAACAGTTTAAGAACAATGTTTCTCAACGTTCAATTGCAAGGAATTTAGGGTTTCCATCATTTACAGTCCATTATATAATCAGAAGATTCAGAGAATCTGGTGAACTTTCTACACGTAAGCGGCAAGGCCGAAAGCCAACATTGAATGCCCGTGACCTTCAATCCCTCAGGCGGCACTGCATTAAAAACTGACATCATTGTGTAAAGGATCTTACCGCATGGCCTCAGGAAACACTTCAGAAAACCATTGTCAGTTAACACAGTTCGTCGCTACATCTACAAGTGCAAGTTAAAACTCTACCATGCAAAGTGAAAGCCATACATCAACAACATCCAGAAATGCCGTCGCCTTCTCTGGGCCCGAGCTCATTTGAAATGGACAGATGCAAAGTGGAAAAGTGTGCTGTGGTCTGATGAGTCCACATTTCAAATTGTTTTTGGAAATCATGGACGTCGTGTCCTCTGGACAAAACAGGAAAGAGACCATCCAGACCATTACCAGCGCAAAGTTCAAAAGCCAGCATCAGTGATGGTATGGGGGTGTGTTTGTGCCCATGGCAATGGGCAACTAATACATCTTTGATGGCACCATCAATGCTGAAAGGTACATCCAGGTTTTGGAGCAACACATGCTGCCATCCAAGCAACGACGTTTTCAGGGACGTCCCTACTTATTTCAGTAAGACAATGCCAAGCCACATTCTACACGTTACAACAGTGTGGCTTTGTAGTAAAGAGTGCGGGTACTAGACTGGCCTGCCTGCAGTCCAGACCTCCCGCCCATTGAAAATGTGTGGCGCATTATGAAGCACAAAATACAACATTGGAGACCCCGGACTGTTGAACAACTGAAGTCATACATCAAGCAAGAATGGGAAAGAATTCCACATACAAAGCTTCAACAATTAGTGTCCTCAGTTCCCAAATGCTTACTGAGTGATGTTAGAAGGAAGGTGATGTAACATAGTGGTAAACATACCACTGTCCCAGCTTTTTTGAAACATGTTGCAGGCATCCATTTCAAAATGAGCAAATATTTGCACAAAAACATAAAGTTTATCAGTTTGAACATTAAATATCCTTGTCTTTGTGGTGTATTCAATTGAATATAGGTTGAAGAGGATTTGCAAATCATTGTATTCTGTTTTTATTTACATTTTTCACAACATCCCAACTAATTGGAATTGGGGTTGTATATTTACAGTGAAATCTGAAATTAATTTGCATGTTTCCTTGTTGACAACTTTGCAAAGAGCTGCCAGTGCAAACGGTCTTTATTTCCCTGTGATGCAACTTGTGTGTCTGCATTGTCAAAGTCCTTCCAGCTATAAGGGATACTGGCCTCGGCTGGAGAAGTAACCTATATGAGACTTGTGTCCCGTCCACGGGGAGATGTAGATTCTCATCAGTGTCACGCTTCAGAATCCGGGTATAAGCACCAGCACCACCGAGCCTTAGTGGGACTGAAAATGCTCCCATGGGAGGATCCTTGAGTACTGCTGGAATGACTTTTTGTCAAACAAACAGTTACGTAGGGAGAATAAGATGAGGAATATCACTTACATTGTGAGGGAACATCAGCTATGACATTTGGCCATGTGGCGTGTTTCTCTGGGCATGGTGCAGTATGCAGGGGTGCTTCAGTGCTGAGGACGCCAGAAGCTGGAGAAGGCCAAGGGGATGCCCACTTTTTCCCTGGCTGTTGCAGATAGATGGATACATTTTAGAGTTGGGGGCGGACTGATTGTGTGCCTGGGTGGCTACCATATGGAACCCAAGTGGGCCCATGGTGTCATGTTGGGACACCAGCATTTTCCCAGATTTGACCTGACTAGACATATAGTATCTACATGGACATATGCAGGGGCATTTATGAAGCTAAACTGTTACAAAATGTTTTGTAAACTACCAGAACTGCTTTGTATTTTTATAGAGGAGAAAAAGCGGCCTACACGTCTGGCTTCTGTTAGGTGCTCGCCACCTATTAGTACAGCAAAAGGTTGTCTATTCTCAACATGTTGTGTTGGTTAAATTGAAAATAAATGGGTTGACTCTTACAGCTATCCTTCTGGAATTATCCCTTAAAATCCTCGTCTCAGTCACATATTGAGCTGTATTGTCAAGTATGAATAATAGGGGGCATGGTGAGTCAGACCATTGCCCAAATTAACCCAGAGACAAGAGCTGAAGTCTCAGTCAGATTTGTTTTGAAGGAAAATGGCTGCACAGCAAAATACTTTTGTCTGTGCCACAAATGGATTGGGAACAATTATGGTCAGGCCATGTTTGGGGGCATGAACTGGTACAGCACATCACCAAATCTAACACACTACAGAACTGCAATGTGTCCTGACTGACAACCACACAGGCAGACAATCGGTCCATGTCCACTTCTTGACTCTGTCAGTCTGGTGAACCTTGGCTTTCCTCTTGGCCTTTTCCAGAACAATTTTTGCATACCAAGAAATGCATTACACGTCATTTTTAATCTCTCGTTTCTGTCTGTGTTTGTGTAAACAAAATAATACAAAGTCTTGATCCGATTTGGACCAATCTTGGTGAAATGAATGCGGTTCAGTCAAGGACTATCAAGTGATTTGATTTAGAGAAAAACTGCTTAAAAGTTAAGATCATGGGCCAAGGGTCAAACATTTGATGCAATGCTTAGGTCTAGGGGGTTATTTAAAGGAAGTGGTTACAACCTCACTGATTTCTTTGAAACACTAATATGAAGCCATATTTTGCATTCCTATTGGTCATATGGGCCATGTGTGACCTTAACAAGGCAATTGCTGAGTTGACTTGTGTTCTGCTTACAAGTGCTTCTTACCACAAATAATAAGGATCTGGTTACCCTATATTTTTTGTCCAGCAATAAAGACAAGTGTTTCAGTGAAAATTCATCTTTATTGATACTGCATATGACATTAACAATGACAAAAACCTGGCCCCCCCCCAAAAAAGTTGAGATATAAAATCACCCCTATGGTGAGGTCCTACAGGAGCAAACTACGGTACACTGCTATTCCACCTGTCTGACATATATCAAAACGTTACTTGTGTCATATTTAGGGACCACAGTATTGACATAAGATGTCTGTTGGAGATTCTCGGTCATCCAGGTCATGCCTGTCCAAGCAGGTTGAGTCAGGTCAACTGAACGCATTTGCGGTAGCTTGTTGAGACATTTTGCACTTCATCTAGAAAAGCTTCATCAGTTCTAGCTGTAGTAGTGAGAGACTGAAATATTTATCCTCTGTGGGGTACTGATGTCACACTGATGTAATGACAACTGTTAAGAATCATAGATCACCAGAGATCACTTGAGGGCAGGTGTGAGTTCTTAGTTTCATTTTAGGACAGGTGACGATGATCTTTGTTTCTGGTATTGATGACAGAATTATAGGTGGGAGAAACCAATCTTCCCTGTCTAAATATTTAACACTGTGCTATTAGCAAGTATGTCCTCCATCCTTAAGGTGCAGAGACCTGTCCTGACCAGCGGAATTGATCTTCCTGTGTTTGTAAAATACACATTAAATGGGGTTTTCAATGTTAAATTTAAATGGCCACAAAATCTGTAACCTGGATCAGAGCTGGATAAAACTTTGTCAGTCCATAAAGGATACCATACATAATGCTGTCAAATATGAAAGCGATTTGATCTTTTTTTACACAGTTATGAATTTTGAATATTTGTTAATTGTTAAAGTACAGGGATTTTTTCCAGTTTTCCAAGATTTTTCCTGACTGAAATTGAATCAGTTCTTGCCTATCAGGATATGAATCCTCAGTAAAAATTTCATAATGATATATTAAACATTGTGGGTTCCAAGCTGTTCACAAAGAGAGACAAACAAACAAACAGGGGTGAAAACATAACCTCCTCCAGCTTCATTGGCGGAGGTAATAAACTGAATTAAATGTATGTCTGCGTGCCCATCTACACCTCTGAGTGAAAAATACAGAAAGGAGAACTTTACCTTTTGGAAACGGGTTTGGCTGGACAGTGTGGAGGAAAGACTGGACCAGACTTGCCATAAAGCCCGCTCCTGGGTCCAACTCTGCTGTATTCGGGTAGTGGGGTTTTGTGAAGTTCTGTGGAGTCACACCTGATGAACACGAGGCCTGTTCAGTGACTGGTTGTGCTACGCTGAGCCCCAATAACAACAATCCCAGTCCAGTCTTCAACACTCCAGTTCTGCTCTGCCACCTCCAGCCCCTCGCAGTCCCCACCACCCCATGGTGCTCAACAAAATAGCCAGGGAATGTCCTTCCAGGAGGTAGTGAGTTTCTAGGGTGATCACCTCAGCAACGTCTTGATGAGTCTAGAAACAAGAGAAAACCAGTGAATACGGTAAAATATTCACCACACCCACACCACACACGACATGTAGAGATTCAGAACAAAACTCAAAGAAACAGAACGTCATTTTACATGTGAAAAATTTAAATGCTAAATCAACACCTGTTTAGTTTCTAAGTGCTGTACCTTTAATCTTCTAGGTCATACTTTACTTCCAGAAGTAGCTTGTGAGATTACAGCATGCACCGGCTTGTAAATGTTATAAGCAAAGTCTTGAGAAATATCAGAAAACACGTCAAACTATATAATGTGGCGTATATGGCTACTGGGCGGGACTAGTGTTCACAGTGTAAATACACAACACTGCAGTTAGATCAGACTCCGCAGCACCACTGTTTATCTACAAATAGCCACCAGGCTTGTGTCTCAAAATCAAACACAGGAAAGTACCATAGTGGGGAAAAACGTGTGAGGAAAGTGGAAAACATGTCTGCATGAATCCCTTCATTACCCATATACCTAATAACTAGCGTGTTGGCAGTGGGGATCCACGGGAGCTAGATTGGGTATTGTTTATAAAATATTTAGCTGAAATTTTTCAAGGGTGGTAATAAATTATGCAAAGTTTCTTTCATGAGTTGGAATGGCATATAATTTCCAGAATGTTTTTAGAACTTTAGACCTTAGACTTCAACAATTTTTAGAAGAAGAACTCAACTCAACCCTTTTATTTCCTGTTAATTCTGTAATTTTTTTAAATGTTAATTTACTGTATTAATGTATTATTTAGGTTTTGTTATCATATACACACTATTACTATTATTATTACTTCTATTTTGTCATTTGATTTTAATGGACCACAATGGAAAAAAGTGTTTTCACTTTCTTGTGTCATCCATGTATTTTTAACATATTTACAATTACATTATGTACTTACACTCAAAAATTGACTCACTGGATTGGATTCCATCTAATAAATATGTAGTCCCAATTAAATTAAATTAAATTATCTTGAATGATGTGCTTTATTTGAGTAGGGGCTACATATATTTATTAGATGGAAATCCTGCACATAAATGAATTGAGTTCATCCAATGAGTAATTTTTTTTTTTGAGTGTACGTTGAACTTACTAAATAAATCATGCACGCATGCTTTTAATATATAAATGTTTACTGCCCCTGCAGGATTGGCATGTAATTTCCAGACTGTAATATCAACATCCATTGTTCAGTGTTGTTAGCTTGTCTAAAAATATTACTCCTATCAACATTTCCGTTTTGGCAGCGTTCGTCCTTGACCCAAAATACATAAACATACCACACAGCAAATGTCAGCGCTCTACAGTTTTTCTGTGATTGAAATTGCATGCACACATACATGCTTTTATTTTTACACATCCACAGACAGAGACAGGGTAGAAGACCTCAAACGCACTACACTTCTCACTCATGGTAATGGTAGCATGACACTTAACTAAACTGACTAACCAATTGAACTACAAAAACCACAATGAATCAATAGCACTAAGAACATTGGTAAACTAACATGAACCATAATAAAAACATTTAAAACCCCATACCCACAAACTGCCATGGTGCATTGCAGTACAATGTCCATTGTTCACTGCTGTTAGCTAATATCACTAATTTCTCCAAAAATATTGGTCCTATCAACTTCAGTTTTCGCAACATTCATCCTTGACCCAAAATGCATAAGCATACCAAACGGCAAATGTCAGCTCTCCCCAGTTTCTCCGTGAATCAAAGCCAAACACACACATGCACACATGCACGCACAGAGGCTAATAGGCTATTATAATATAGATATACTAACATTCTTTAAATGTTTCACAATGATTCTGACCTCTTAGTTAGATACATGTAGCAATGGGATTACATTTCATGATATGCCGATAATACGCCGATGTATATTGTTGTTATTGCATGTAAAGTGTCTCATGTTGCAAAACTGGAGGATTGTTTGGCTGCAATGAAAAGCCAGATGTCATATAACTGTTATACTTTTGAAATCAAAATGAATGAGAAGATTATTGTCAGACAAAGACTGAGGTCATTTCTTTCAGGGGGAGGGGGACCTGTTAGACACAGACATCTATGTGATCGTTTAACACTGTTTAGAGGTGATCTTTGACTGGTGTCTGCCTTTTGATTTGCATATTACAGAGTTATATAGAAATGGCTTCAGTTTTAACCTTGTGCAATTTTGCTGTGATTAAAACAATATTTTTTCCTATGACCAAAGCTGAGATGCTGAAAGTTGATTACTGCAACTTACCTCATAGTAGTATCAGAACATTCAAAAAAAAAAAAAAAGAAAAGAAAAGAAAAATGAAGTTGTAGGTTTAGGCCACAACTATATGACCACAACTGTCTTTGTCTGGGAATGGGTAAAGAAGTGGATGAATAGATTCTCTTTTGCTTCACTCGGAAATATCAAAGGTATACGATTTGTGAGTTCACTTTCTAGTTTTAAACTGGAGATGAAAGTGGGCAGTGGCAGTGATATCCTAAAGGTTTAGAAAAACAGGATTGTTGCCAGTTCGCTGCATTGACTGGGAGGGTAAATCCAGGTCAGGGAGTGACAGAGCAGTATTTGCCAGTATTTACCATATACACTGTGGTTGTCCAGGCCAGTTCCCAGGGGTACAAAGGCTTAAATCATGCTATGGAGAAACATCCACCTGTGTCCATTCATAGGCTTTGTGTGCTAACAAGTAATTTTAAAAGGGTAAAGCTTTGGGTACTGTTCTTTGTCCTTCTTTCATAAATACAGCAATGTTCAAATAACTAAAAAAAAAAGTAATGTGTCATAAAAATCAGACAACCACAAAGACCACTAAGTTAACTCGAAGTAAATATTCACTGAAACCAGCTGGTGGAGACTCTTGGAACTTTATTAGGCATGGTGTCCAACCACGCACATTGCTATGGCAATGTGGCGCATTTGACTATTGACGGGCTGTATTAAAGAAAATGTTTACTACAGTGAACAAAAACTAAAATTAGCAGTTGCATCACTGCAATTTATTAAAGTTAAAAGTTAGCCACGGTTAGTGTGATCTGCGTATAGCTTGAATGCATAAGCTAACACCATCTTCAGTAAGCATTTTCATTAAGATTGTTCATGTTCAGTCAAGTGCACCACATCTAATTAGCAACATCTAGTATGGACACCCTGATTGCAGTACTTGAGAAGCTGAGTGAGGAATTGGAATGCATGAGTTTGCGACTGTCCTGGACCAAGTCTTAGATCCAGGCTTTACTTGACTTCCAATACTCAGTCATCAGAAGTGTATCTGTACATGATGAAAGTATTGAATTTGGAGAGATTCACTTATCTTGGCAGTGACAGTCAAGTCTCTGGGTCCTCGGACTTTGAGATCAAGTGACACTTGTGAGGAGCTTATTGATTCATAAGGTCGCTGGGCAGTTATTCAGCAATGCTGATACCTTTGCAGAAGAAAGAGAGCCAAAGTCTTTAAGGTCCTGGTGCTTCCTGTCATACTTCCTGTATGGTCGTGAGACTTGGAAGCTATTCAGTCACCTGAGGTGACCACGAGATGTCTTAGAAACCAAGTCTCTTTGGCGGATCCTTGGGGTACTGGTGGAATGACTTTGTGTCAAATCAATGGTTATAGGACACGAAGATGAGGAGTACCACTTGCATTGTTCAGGACCTTCTGCTATGTCATTTTAGCTATTGAGGACCCCAACCACTGGGGAAGGTCAAGGGGACAGCCACGTTTCACCTGTGTGCGGCAGACAGATGGTTACTTTTGAGAGCTGAGGATAGACCTGGTTGTCTGCCTGAGTGGTCGCCATCCAGGACAACGGGTGCTTCCATGATGTGGTGGATGTGCCAGCATGCAGAACCAGCATATTCTCCCAGTAAACATACTTGAGTGATGCCCATGACCTCTTTTGAATTCTGACTGCACCCCATCACTTGTTAAAGCAATATCTACTTTGTGTTCCGTGTCTTCCTAATGTCTTCTCATTTACTCCGTCTCCTCCTTAAGCAAATAAGTTTTAAGTTTTAAGCAGACTGATCTCAACACACTATATGTACTTCCTTAGTGGAAAGCTTCTCTTTAAATTGTAAAATATTTCATTATACCTCACTGTACACTTCCTTCCTTCAGGAAAACCTTCTGTCATAAATTTGCCCAAGTATTGGTGCAAGCCGGAAAATACAGAACATGCAAATGTAAAGTCATTTCCCAGTTAAATGAGGATAGAGTGTGTGGAAGGAAGAAGAATAGAGAGGTCTTTCATACCACTCACCTTGCTGCAGTGACGAACAGTCGTGCTGCTGTGATCTGCAGTAATTCAGGGAGGGCTGTATGAAAGTACCACCAGTTTCTGCACAAACTCGACACGCTCTGTCGCCACTGCTGCTGCTGCTGAGAAGCTGGAGGTAAGTGTGTGTGCCTATAATGAGCACAAGAAGAGAGACAGGGAGCAAAGGGGATTGGAGGAGGGAAGAGGGAGGATCTTAAAGAGAGAGAGGGATGGAGTTACATGGGAATGAAGCAAATAATTGGCAGGATTAAGAGAAGTTTTGTGGTTTTCCCCTCCCACCTTGTTTCCTATAAATATATGTGAATACTTGTGAGTTTCAGGGTCAAGATGTTCCACTCAAAATGACCATAACGGTGACTGTGCATGTTGTTGCATCAATTTGTGATGGGAAAAAATAATGAGATTTAAGAGGTCATTCGGGAAATTACAGTCATAAAACAGCTGATGTCACAATCCCAAACAATTACACAATACTAATGAAATTTTAGAAATACTTATTCATACAGGGCAGCACATGGATCAGAGGTTAGCACTGTTGTCTCACAGCAAGAAGGTCATGGGATCGATTCCAACCTGTGGCCTTTGTGTGTGGAATTTGCGTGTTCTCCCCCGTGTTTGTGTGGGTTCTCTCCAGGTGTTCCGACTTCCTCCCACATCCAAAAGCCATGCAGGTTAGGTGGATTGGAAACTTTAAATTGTCTGTAGGTGTGCATGCAGTTGTGAATGTGTTATTTGTTGATATGTAGCCCTGTGACAGGCCAGGGCTAGGACCAGACAGTCCTGTCCAGGGTGTGCCCCGCCTCACGCCCAATGACTGCTGGGATAGGCTCCAGCCCCTGTGATCCTAAATTGGAGTAAGTGGTTGAAGATGAGTGAGTGAGTATTCATACATACATACATACATACAGTGCATCCAGAAAGTATTCACTTTTTGACATTTTGTTGTTACAGCTTTATTCCAATATGGATGAATCCCCACCCCCAAGATTCTACAACACAGTACCTCATAATGACAATGTGAAAAATGTTTTTGTTTTTTTGGGGGGGGGATTTTTGTAAATCTATTTTAAAAAATCTAAGAAATCACATACATAAGTATTCACAGCCTTTGCCGTGGAAGCTCAAAATTGAGCTCAACTTGATCATCCTTGAGATGTTTCTATAGATTAATTGCAGTCCACATAGAGTAAAATCAGTTGATTGGACATGATTTGGAAAGACATACCTGTCTACAGATAAGGTCCCACAGTTGACAGTGCATGCCAGAGCACAAACCAAGCATGAAGTCAAAGGAATTGTCTGTAGACCTCTGAGACAGGATTGTATTGAGGCACAAATCTGGGGAAGGGTAAGAAACATTTCTGCTGCTTTGAAGGTCCCAATGAGCACAGTGGCCTCCATCATCCAGAAATGGAAGAAGTTCAGACCCACCAGGACTATTCTCATAGCTGGCCGCCCATCTAATTGAGCGATCAAGGGAGAAGAGCCTTAGTCATGGAGGTGAGCAAGAACCCGATGGTCTCTCTGTCAGAGCTCCAGCTTTCCTCTTGGACAGAGGAGACCCTTCCAGAAGGACAACCATCTCTGCAACAATCCACCAATCAGGCCTGTATAGTAGAGTGGCCAGATGGAAGCCACTCATTAGTAAAGACATGTCAGGGCCACCTGGAGTTTTATTTTAGCAAATTTGCAAAAATAAAAAAATAAAAAACTTTTTACATTGTCATTATGGGGTGTTGTCAGTAGAATTTTGAAGGAAAAAAATTAATTTACTCCATTTTGGAATAACGTGGCAACATAAAATGTGGGAAAGGTGAAGCGCTGTGAATACTTTCAGATTCAGCCATAAATTTGCATACACCTTTTCTAAAAACGTTAAACTTAATATCCTCCTTCACAAAAAAAGGAAACACTGGACCAACCTAATAAAATGCTTCAACCGGTAACACTAAAATGAATTAAGTTGGTCCAAATTAAATAAGTAATATTTATGCAAACATTATGACTTCATTTGGATCAACTTAATTTAAGTGTTGCCAGTTGATGCATTTTTTTAGATTTTCTATTTTTACACTTCGTCAGTTTTATCAAGCAGTAAGTGTTGTGAATTACAACGTCTACCTTTTTGCAAAATAAAGCTAAATAAACAGAATACTGACAGGATAGATTTATTTCAGTTTTTGTTCATTATTTCATATGTTCAGTGGGTCAAGGCATTGATATTGATAGAATTACTGTACTTGTCAATGCTTCCAAATGGCTAACTGGTTAATTGCGGCACATTTGACTGTACTTCAGGGCCAACCTGTAGATTCAGTGCTTTAATGCACTGAAGAGTAGGAAAAAAAATCTAAAGAACTAAATCAAAACCATTCAGTGAGCAAAGCAACACCCACATATTATTGGGTTTTGCAGTCCGAGATGGGTGGACACAATTGCAAGACTAAGACAACAAGCTCTTAGGGTTAAGACAGTTTACTGTGGTTGTCAGCTGGGTCCGGTACACAAAAAGGCAGTTCAAAATCACTCAGCAAACATATCAAGTTCATCAGGCAAAAAGGCATGGTTAAAAAAACAGGGAGATGGTCAAAAAATGCAAGGAGGCAGGCAGGACGAGAAAACACAAGGAACAGAGCTAGAAGCAATGGCACAAAGTGCATCGATCTGGCAAGGGAAAGGTGCACCAGGCAAGGCTTAAATACACCCAGTTGATGAGCTAGAGATGAGAAGCAGGTGTTTGAGAAAGAACCAGAATGAGGGCGTGAACAGACAGAGAGAGACGTCCACCACCAGGAGACAGACAAGAGAGATAAAGACAGAAAACACCAAGCAGGAAGAAAGGACCAGCAAGAAAATTCACCACAGAGTAAAACAGTGCAAACTAAATACAAAATTAACAAACACAACCCAAACATCCAAACCCTGACACATATCAAACTATCAGGGATGTGAAGATAATATTATATGAGCTTTTAAATAATCAAATCCACAACCCAAAAATATCTGAACTTGTAAGTCCCTTCGGCTGCTCCCTTGTTTTGTACTCGGGGTCGCCACAGCAAATCCAAGGTGGATCTGCATGCTGAATGGCACAAATTTTACGCCGGATGCCCTTCCTGACACAACTCCACATTACATGGAGAAATGTGGTAGGGGTGGGATTCAAACCGGGAACCTTCCGCACTGAAACCAAGGGCATTAACCACTTGGCCACCACCCCTACCTATTCTCACTCACTCACTCATTTTCAACCGCTTACTCCAATTAAGGGTCACAGGGGGCTGGATCCTATCCCAGCAGTCATAGAGTGCGAGGCGGGGTACACTCTGGACAGAACGCCAGTCTGTCCCAGGGCCACATATAGACAAACAGACACATTCACACTCGCACGCACACCTACGACAATTTAAAGTTTCCAATCCACCTAACCTGTGTGTCTTTGGATGTGGGAGGAAACCGGAGCATACAGCAAGAACTCACGCAAACACTGGGAGAACACACAAACACCACACAGAAAGGCCACAGGTGGGAATCGAACCCATGACCGTCTTGCTGTGCAGCAACAGCGCTAACCACGACACAAAGCCACTGTGTTGCTCTGACCTATGACCTTAAACATTGACCAAATTCAAATAACTTATTTCCCACAATAGGCCAAATATACCCACCAATTTTAATGTAAATCAGATTAGGTGCTCTATGCAAGGCTGTGAGTGCACTGATAACCTTCATTAGGAACTCAATGGAACTGTGGAAGATCACTGGAGGCCAACTCCAATGCAGTTGCACTGTCCTCGCTGCTGTTCTGCATAAGCCTCAACCCCCTCAGCCAACTCATCACAGAGAGTGGATACGGACATTGATTCAGGAGTGGAGTAACCGTCAGCCACCTGGATGACATGAAGCTGTATGCCAAGAATAAGTGAGGCATTGACTCACTGATCCACCTCACCAGAATCTACAACAAGGATATCGGGATGTCATTTCGGATTGGATAAGTGTGGTCAATGGCAAAGAGAGGGAAGGTGATTCAGACTGAGGGAGTGGAGTTGCCAGAAGGCAGGATTGCAGACATACAGGACAGCTACAAGTACCTGGGAATCCCACAAGCCAATTAGAATCATGATGAAGATGCAAGAAGATCAACCACAGCCAAATACCTCCAGAGAGTAAGATACATGCTGAGAAGCCAGATCATTGGTAGGAATAAGATCTGAGCCATCAATACATACGCCCTACTAGTCAGATCAGATATCCAGCTGGAATAATAAATTGGCCACAGACGGTGACAGATGACATTGATGTCAAGACACCAAACTCCTCTCAAATCACAGACGTTTCTACCCAAATTTGATCTACCTGAAGCTGCATGAGCAATGGAAAGAATGTGGGCGAGGTATAGTGAGTGTCAGAGCCACAACACAGGATGAGACGAGGAGTATCCAAGAATACATCAGAAAGATAGCATCTACTTTTTAGAGAATCTTCCATCACCCTGACCTTAAATGACTGTCAACCAATAAGAAACCCATTATTCATAATCAATATTTTAAAAGAAGGCTTGGTCTTTGTTGTGGTGATCAGCTTAAACAAACAGACCTGAATAACACCGCACCTATTTGACAGAAGTAAAAAGGGGAACAAACTGGATTGATGGGAAGATAAAATCAACTAAAGATCAAGAATCGAATTCACTGTGTGAAACCTAAAGAGAAGAACAGAAGGCATATTAATGCATTTTTTGAAAAAGTTCTAGAAGGAAACACACAGAAAACACGAGTTGCTCATTTATGAAGCATGTAAAGGCATGGTAAATAATTAACTTAAAGTGGTGTGTGTGTGTGTGTGTGTGTGTGTGTGTGTGTGTGTGTGTGTGTGTGTGTGTGTGTGTGTGTGTGTGTGTGTGTGTGAGAGAGCTCTCCTCTTTGTCCTCTTAAAAACATCTAAGGTGGAAAACTGAGAAACATTTGGAGACAAAGACAACATGAAAGCTGTAAATATAACCTGCTGCACACATCGCAATTTAACAGCGTGTGTGTTACAAACTCACAAAACACAGGGAAAAAGACATATGTTCTACAAAGCTGCACAGCACAAGTACTAACAACACAAAAAGAGATTCCTGCCCAGAGGAATTACTGGCACATGGTGAATCTTTATCTGTACCTGGGGCCTGTTTGACAGAGCAGGTTTACTTAGCTGTCTCAGAGTTGAAAGAAACTTGGGGTTTTCAGTTTCAAAAAGTCTGTTGAGCCAAATTATGAGTCATTTGCTGTGGCAACGTGAAGCTCACCTGCTTACTGGCAGGTTTTGTTCCAGTAACCCTGTTTCTTTCCTTTAACTTAACCTTGAGACTGAGGCAGGTTGGCCCTCAAGTATGGCCTCTCAGATGCAGGAGTAGCTGGTCACTAGAGCACGCTAGGACACCACCCCCTCAAAATAAATCTAATCCAAAACAAATCTAAAATAGAAACCTAATACAACACAATTAATGAATAATAAATAAGCCTGCAAGTGTCTGCCAGTGTCAGTATGCACTTAAATGTGTTATAATGCTTCAAGACTGTCTCATTTCAGAACAGGCTTGTTGTCTCAAAAGGCCGGAGCTCAGTAGAATGCAGCCTTAGAAGGATGCAGCCCCTGAATTGGGAGTGAATTAACTCAGATCACCAGTTCTGAAACAGAAAATGCTGAAGTTTCTAACTCAGTTAGTCAACCCAGAGTTTAGGTTTATAGAACCTGGTTTCTGAAACATGCCCCAGGATAATGTCCTGGTGCCCAAGATGATGGGTGACTCTAATTCACACTTTAGCAAATGAGGCCTGACATATGGTAAAATCCTGAAACCAAAATAAACCAAATATTCCAGTTATTTCCAAAAATGTGTGTCATGTTCTCATTTGGGGCAGCACGGTGGATTAGTGGGTAGCACTGTTGCCTCACAGCATGAAGGTCATGGGTTCACTTCCCACCTGGGGCTTTTCTGTGTGGAGTTTTCATGTTTTCCCCACATTTGCGTGGGTTCTGTCCGGGTGCTCCGGCTACCTCCCACATCCAAAGACATGCAGGTTTGGTGAACTGGAAACTTCAAATTGACCGTAGGTGTGCGTTCAGGTGTGAATGTGTTTGTCTGTCTCTGTGTGGCCCTGCGACAGACTGGTATCTCACAATGTGCCCTGCCTCACACCCCATGACTGCTGGGATAGGCTCCAGCCCCATCGTGACCCTTGAATGGAGTAAGCGGATATAGAAAATGAATGGATGGATGTATATTCTTGTTTGGGATCTGTAAAGAAAATGCTGTATTGCTAACTTGTTGTTGTTGTCCATTCAGCTGCTCCCGTTTTGTTCGGGGTCACCACAGCAGATATAGCCAGATCCACACTGATATTTGGCACAAGGTTTACACCAGTTGTCCTTCCTGACGCAACTCCAGTTTCACCTGGAGAAACACACACAGCCGCTGGTGTTCCAAAGAGGTCTCCCATCCAAGTACTAACAAGGTCTAGTCCATGAGCCAGTCATCAATTTTGACCTAATCTGTACCACTTAAGGTGACTAAATGACCCTTAGAATCCAGCCTCAGTGTACCATGGCCTACACAAAAATGTATGATAGCCATCCCAGGGTGGTAGCTGTAGCCAGGTAGGGGTCAACAAAGAGTTACACAGAGGTCAAAATTTAAAAATGCTCCAATCACATTGAAAACTATATCACATAATTTCTCTGATCATAACAATTCCAATAAAGTATAGTTTGGACTATCTATGATGGAATGTTCTGGAGTTATGGGGTAAAAACAGCAACAATATCATTCCACAGAAACGGCTCTCACTAAAGTGGTGAATGATCTTCTGCTTACAATGGATTCAGACACCACTACTGTTCTGTTGCTATTAGATCTCAGTGCTGCATTTGATACAGTGGATCATCATATTGTACTTGATAGGCTGTAAAATCATTTTGTGATTACTGGGAGTGCCCTTGCATGGCTGATGTCATGGCAATGTACTGCAATGTTCTATTTTCTGGTTTACTGCAGTCTAGCATGAGGGGTCTCCAACTGGTTCAAAATGCTGCAGCCAGACTTTTGACACAAAGCAGAAAGTTCAACCACATTACACCCATTTTGGCATCCCTTCACTGGCTTCATGTCCCAGTGAGATCAGATTTTAAGGTTCTGCTACTAACCTATAAAATTATTCATGGACTGGCACCTCCCTACCTAGCTGACCTAATTAAACCTTACGTACCGGCCCGGGCTTTACATTCTCAGGGTGCAGGACTACTTTGTGTCCCTAAGGTGAATAACAAGTCTGTGGGTCACAGAGCTTTCTCTTATCGTGCCCCTGTTCTGTGGAATGATCTCCCTGTGTCAATAAAACAGTCAGATTCTGTGGAGATTTTCAAGTCCAGACTTAAGACGCATTTATTTTCCCTTTCATATGGCTAGCATACTGGTACAGTTTTGTTTTACGCTTTTTACTCTTTTAATTCATTTATTAGTAATTGGAGCGGGCTGCGGCCTCAACTTTACCTAAATTCTGGGTCTTTTTGTGAAGTTTAGGGCTAGTGGCCGGCAATCACCTTAGTATTTCTCTGTTTTTCTTGTTGTTTAATGCTGGCAAATTATACAGTATTTTTTTCTTTCTGATGCCTGATTCTGTTTTTTCTCTCTGTTTAAGGTGCAGCTTCATCCAGAGATGGGAGTTGTATTCGTATTGGCGATCCTCCTGTAATGTGCGCCAATAGCATTTCTTGGATATTCATCCGTGAGTTGTTCTGTGAAGTGTTCTGTAATTTATGTTTGTAGCATGGCCCAAGCAGAGGGTCACCCCTTTGAGTCTCGTCTGCTTGAGGTTTCTTCCTCAGAGGGAGTTTTTCCTTACCACTGATGCTCTGGGGGTTGGTAAGGTTAGACCTTACCTGTGTGAAGTGCTTTGAGGCAACTCTGTTGTGATTTGGCGCTATATAAATTAAAATAAATTGAAAAAAAACAATGGTGACAAAGGTCAGTTTCAGTTTGTACAGGGGTCAAAAGTTAAAGCTGCTCCAATTTCAGTAAAAAATTATGCAAATTATTGGTTGAAATAAAAGGATTAATAACTGGAATAGTTTTGACTGTGTTGAATGTTTGACCTCCAAAGTAAAGGTCAAACAAGGTCAAAGTCCATTGAATTCTATGACGTGTGACATATGTTAGTTACCCTGTAACGTGATAACTAAGCATGACAGCTGGTGCAAACTATTCCTTTTTAGAATCATATTAACCCAAACAATAATTTGCATCATTTTTTTACTGAAATTGGAGCAACTTCAAATTTTGACCCCTGTACAAACTGAAACTGACCGTTGTCACCATTTTTGCTGTTTTTACTCCATAACTCCATAATATTCTGCCATAGATGGTCCAAACTATACTTTTTTGCATTGGTTATGATCAGACAAATAATGTAATATAGTTTTCAACATGATTGGAGCATTTTTACATTCTGACCTCTGTGTAATTCTTTGTTGACCCCTAGCTGGCTACAGCTACCACCCTGGGATGGTTATCATACATTTTTGTGTAGGCCATGATACACTGAGGCCGGATTCTAAGTGTCGTTTAGTCATCTTAAGTGGTACCAAAAAACTGCTTGGCCCATGGACTAGTCCTGCACTGCTTAGCTTCTGAGGTCTGACAGGATCAGGCTGACACAGAGCAGACCAGCTGACCTAAAAAATATTTCACCAAAGATTAAAGGTAACATTGTTGTTTTTGATAGTTTGTGAGCTTGAATCATGCTACAAAGGTTTACCAAACTTAGTTAGCTTAGTGTGTAAGTAACCATGGTAAATGTATTTGTGAGCAAAGAACATAGCGTTGAGTTTGCACTGTAGCTCAGCGGGACATTGTTCTTCTGTTTAAACAGTGCAATGTCTGTTCAGACTCAGTAGTAACGAACTAAATCAGACTCTCTAAAGCACTTTGCATGCCCACATTTAAACTTAGAAAGCTCAGTTTACATCTGTCCTGTTGGATCCCTTCTCATGGTGCACACTTATGAACTTCACCTCAACCCAAAGTCATCAATTACAGGCTGATCCTTTAATTTCAGACCAACTGAGCACTTAGCAAGTGGCTTTGGCACATGAAGGCATCTAAGGGATTTACTGTCAGTGAGGGTTATTGTCCACTGTGTTTCTATTGTCTTGAAACAACAAAGTGTGTAACGCTATCTAATTATGTTCTAAAATAACGCCCAAGGTGATCAAATTGTATCTACTATAAAAGAATAGTAGGTACATTTTTGTAGTTATCAAACAGAAAGACCAACAAAGGTCAAAAAAGAACAACCCTGTTGGGATGGAGGTACCGCTATGGCAGTGTTTATTGACAGCATTAACCTGTTTATGCCCACATTTTTTTTTATAAGTGGAAAAAGTTGCTTTCGTACCTTTGAGATTTTTATTGTGAGTAGAAAATGACTGACTGTTAAACCGAACACTCCATTAGTTAATGTAACTCAAACTTTGAAAAAAGTCATAGTCACTCATTTCCATTAATTAAACTAACAAAAAAAATGAATTGTTGTCATAACAACTCAGTTCCCTTAAGTGCATTTAAAGTTTTGGGACATTTAAGTGTTGGTGATGTATTTCCAGTGCATTCCATTCACTCATTTTAATTGAGTTTATGTAACGGAGACCAGCAGATGTCACTGTGCATATGTAGTTAGTAAACCTCACTCCCAACAGCTCAAAAGGATTCTCTGGTCACAAGGCCAGAGCCCTGGGTTTTAGCCTTCTGGTTAGAGAGTCCGACTTCCATGCCGGAGATCGTGAGTTGTGTCCTGAAGGGAGTGAATTGTCAGAGTCATAACAACACAACGCAGAGTGCAGTCGCTACATTTATACCATTATGAAAAACTGGAAGTTCTGTTCATGAGCTACCATTTAGCCTTTTTCATTCTGTTGTAGTACTTTTAGATTTTTTGTTTGTTTGTTTTAGAAAGCAGATTATTGTCAACTATTACACCAAAGAATGCATCGAAAAAATTAATCCAAAATATAATGCAAATTTTTTAGGCAGAAATTTATTTCTCACATTTTAATTGAGAAACATAAACTACATAAGTTTAATTAACTATAAATTGTTAAGTTACTAAAACTTTAACAATTAAGCTTTTGAAAATTATTTTATTTAAGTTGGCAAACTGATAATGGTTTAAGGCAATCAGTTTCCTCAAATGGTTTGAGTTCAACTAACTCAATGAGTTTTACAGTGTTCTGCAACAATTGTTGCCAGTGGGGCGAAATGGGTTAAATCATGTGTAACTGCACAGATCTGTCGTTTCTGAAGATAAGCAGGTTTTCCTTCAGCATATTTTGGTGATTGTCTGTTTTTCACAGCTATTTATTGCAAGAAGATAAGATGAATATGTCCAACAGCATCAATTACATTGATTCGTTAGAAAAAGAGTGACACCTGCTGGCAGAAAATCAAGATCAGCAATGGGCTTTGACGCATATCAAGACGTGTCTGTGGAAAAATGGTCCAATAATATTGATCAACGGGAAGCTACTACATAACCCAGTATTATCAGGTACTTACGGTCATCTTATATCAGAACTACAAACAGAAATCACAGTCCAGATAGGCCTACGAAAAATGGATAGCTGGATTACATTATGTCATTTACTACATTTTACCACATCTGAGTATAATTTCAACAACTCAAAAGTTTAAAGAAACTGACAAGTTCCTGTGTGAAACAATTGAGAAAGAATCACCACAGCATCTACTTCCTGTTTAGCTTTGTCACAGCTAACATTTTCTTTGACTTTGAAGGTGGTATGTTTTTATTACTTGAATAATATCACTTTCTTCACCTGCACAATTATTATCTCTTAACTGACATTTTATAGCTTTGCATGCTGTTTAAATTTTGCTCATGCTAAGTGACACTTACCGTTCCCCATAACTAATATAGCAATAAACTTCAAAGTTGAATCTTCATTCGGAATGTCATCCATCTTGGACGCCCCCAAAAGAAGGGGGGAAAAACAGTTTGGGGAGGTCAAAACATTTCTATGTCCTTCCTACTTGTAAATGTAAATGATACAATCTATTTCCAGGCATGAATATGGGAAATATCTTCATAAACCTTTCACCTTCTTCTCTGCTCCTCTGCTCTATGGTCCGGTGTCGCTGACCAAACGGTCTCCCTTAAAAATCGGTCTGCCCTGCCTTCACTAAGCATGTGTCATTAGCTGCGGTTCACGGATTATCACCTCGTTTCTGATTAAAACTGCACTCTAGTCATCATCTATCTCAGAGACAGATATCTGAAGCTTTTGTACAACAATCATTTCCACATAAATTCAGTATTATTTCTTCATAAAAGACGGCAGAAGTGATCAGATCGCCGCAGTTACACAAGCTGCTTGCTGATGCGTTCACTGCGTGTCTGTCATTTCATAGCGTCACAGAGTACTGCCTCATTTCTGCTTAAAACAGCCTCGTTTCTGCTTAAAACTGACTTTAGAATGATTTAAGAGGTTTTACCTTGTCATCTGATGGTTAATAATCCAATGGGTTGCCGCGGACTTTACACCGAGCGCCCTCTGGTGGTCATTTTTGGCCGATGAAAACATCACAGAGCTCCATAGAAATACATGTAATTTGGTCACTTTTCAAAGGGGTCAAACTCGTCAATAAAGTCAATTTATTGTACAATTTTTCATTTCAGGTCAGCTTGGTGTATAAATCCTGTTGTTCCAAGCAGTGATAGCTGTTAGCTGGCTGTTAGAAGCAAACTAGAGATAAAACAAAACCGGCTGATTTCAATAGACAATCAATGCAGCCCAAACTTGTTTTCATGGGGTGGCCAGTCATGGGCGTATGAATTCTTGCCTTCGGATTGGCCACTTTGCCGGAAGTGACATGGCGCCGCGGCAACCCATTAATCCATTTGAAGGCTTTGGATGAAGAGACTCGGTCTCAGATGAGCTGCTGACCTCTGAAATGATCCATGCACAGTGGAGGCAGGGCGGACCATTCGGTCTGCGTTCGGTCTGGTGTGTTGTGCAAGTAGTAGATTAATGTAAGCAGCTATCTATCTTGTTTAATACACTTTACTTTCTTACCTTCAAAGTTTCTGAATTAGATTGTGTCAAGTGTCTATGGGTGAATGCAAACATGACCTAGTTTCTAGGTTTTGCTTGAAGGTACAGTTTAACTAATGTAAGCTGGCTAAAGCTAGCATTTGCCTTTTGTAACATGAGCTAGTACAATGTACACTCTTGTTGCAGATTTCAGGTCATGAAAGTTACCACTTAGCATTGTAAAAAGCAAGATAATGCAAAACAAAATGTAAATAAAACCAATACAATGATGTGCAAATCCTCTTCAACCTATATTCAATTGAATACACCACAAAGACGATATTTAATGTTCAAATGTTTTTGTGCACATATTTGCTCATTTTGAAATGGATGCCTGCAACACATTTCAAAAAAGTTGGGACGGGGCAACAAAAGACTGGGAAAGTTGCTGAATGCTCAAAGAACACCTAATTGGAAACATGTGAGTATTATGATTGGGTATAAAAGGAGCATCCCCAAAAGTCTTAGCCATTCACAAGCAAAGATGGAGCGAGGATCACCAGTTTGTGAACAACTGCATGAAAAATAGTCCAACAGTTTAAGAACAATGTTTCTCAACGTTCAATTGCAAGGAATTTAGGGTTTCCATCATTTACAGTCCATTATATAATCAGAAGATTCAGAGAATCTGGTGAACTTTCTACACGTAAGCGGCAAGGCCGAAAGCCAACATTGAATGCCCGTGACCTTCAATCCCTCAGGCGGCACTGCATTAAAAACTGACATCATTGTGTAAAGGATCTTACCGCATGGCCTCAGGAACACTTCAGAAAACCATTGTCAGTTAACACAGTTCGTCGCTACATCTACAAGTGCAAGTTAAAACTCTACCATGCAAAGTGAAAGCCATACATCAACAACATCCAGAAATGCCGTCGCCTTCTCTGGGCCCGAGCTCATTTGAAATGGACAGATGCAAAGTGGAAAAGTGTGCTGTGGTCTGATGAGTCCACATTTCAAATTGTTTTTGGAAATCATGGACGTCGTGTCCTCTGGACAAAACAGGAAAGAGACCATCCAGACCATTACCAGCGCAAAGTTCAAAAGCCAGCATCAGTGATGGTATGGGGGTGTGTTTGTGCCCATGGCAATGGGCAACTAATACATCTTTGATGGCACCATCAATGCTGAAAGGTACATCCAGGTTTTGGAGCAACACATGCTGCCATCCAAGCAACGACGTTTTCAGGGACGTCCCTACTTATTTCAGTAAGACAATGCCAAGCCACATTCTACACGTTACAACAGTGTGGCTTTGTAGTAAAAGAGTGCGGGTACTAGACTGGCCTGCCTGCAGTCCAGACCTCCCGCCCATTGAAAATGTGTGGCGCATTATGAAGCACAAAATACAACATTGGAGACCCCGGACTGTTGAACAACTGAAGTCATACATCAAGCAAGAATGGGAAAGAATTCCACATACAAAGCTTCAACAATTAGTGTCCTCAGTTCCCAAATGCTTACTGAGTGATGTTAGAAGGAAAGGTGATGTAACATAGTGGTAAACATACCACTGTCCCAGCTTTTTTGAAACATGTTGCAGGCATCCATTTCAAAATGAGCAAATATTTGCACAAAAACAATAAAGTTTATCAGTTTGAACATTAAATATCTTGTCTTTGTGGTGTATTCAATTGAATATAGGTTGAAGAGGATTTGCAAATCATTGTATTCTGTTTTTATTTACATTTTTCACAACATCCCAACTAATTGGAATTGGGGTTGTATATTTACAGTGAAATCTGAAATTAATTTGCATGTTTCCTTGTTGACAACTTTGCAAAGAGCTGCCAGTGCAAACGGTCTTTATTTCCCTGTGATGCAACTTGTGTGTCTGCATTGTCAAAGTCCTTCCAGCTATAAAGGGATACTGGCCTCGGCTGGAGAAGTAACCTATATGAGACTTGTGTCCCGTCCACGGGGAGATGTAGATTCTCATCAGTGTCACGCTTCAGAATCCGGGTATAAGCACCAGCACCACCGAGCCTTAGTGGGACTTGAAAATGCTCCCATGGGAGGATCCTTGAGTACTGCTGGAATGACTTTTTGTCAAACAAACAGTTACGTAGGGAGAATAAGATGAGGAATATCACTTACATTGTGAGGGAACATCAGCTATGACATTTTGGCCATGTGGCGTGTTTCTCTGGGCATGGTGCAGTATGCAGGGGTGCTTCAGTGCTGAGGACTCCAGAAGCTGGAGAAGGCCAAGGGGATGCCCACTTTTTCCCTGGCTGTTGCAGATAGATGGATACATTTTAGAGTTGGGGGCGGACTGATTGTGTGCCTGGGTGGCTACCATATGGAACCCAAAGTGGGCCCATGGTGTCATGTGGGACACCAGCATTTTCCCAGATTTGACCTGACTAGACATATAGTATCTACATGGACATATGCAGGGGCATTTATGAAGCTAAACTGTTACAAAATGTTTTGTAAACTACCAGAACTGCTTTGTATTTTTATAGAGGAGAAAAAGCGGCCTACACGTCTGGCTTCTGTTAGGTGCTCGCCACCTTATTAGTACAGCAAAAGGTTGTCTATTCTCAACATGTTGTGTTGGTTAAATTGAAAATAAATGGGTGACTCTTACAGCTATCCTTCTGGAATTAATCCCTTAAAATCTCGTCTCAGTCACATATTGAGCTGTATATTGTCAAGTATGAATAATAGGGGGCATGGTGAGTCAGACCATTGCCCAAATTAACCCAGAGACAAGAGCTGAAGTCTCAGTCAGATTTGTTTTGAAGAAAATGGCTGCAACAGCAAAATACTTTTGTCTGTGCCACAAATGGATTGGGAACAATTATGGTCAGGCCATGTTTGGGGGCATGAACTGGTACAGCACATCACCAAATCTAACACACTACAGAACTGCAATGTGTCCTGACTGACAACCACACAGGCAGACAATCGGTCCATGTCCACTTCTTGAACTCTGTCAGTCTGGTGAACCTTGGCTTTCCTCTTGGCCTTTTCCAGAACAATTTTGCATACCAAGAAATGCATTACACGTCATTTTTAATCTCTCGTTTCTGTCTGTGTTTGTGTAAACAAAATAATACAAAGTCTTGATCCGATTTGGACCAATCTTGGTGAAATGAATGCGGTTCAGTCAAGGACTATCAAGTGATTTGATTTAGAGAAAAACTGCTTAAAAGTTAAGATCATGGGCCAAGGTCAAACATTTGATGCAATGCTTAGGTCTAGGGGTTATTTAAAGGAAGTGGTTACAACCTCACTGATTTCTTTGAAACACTAATATGAAGCCATATTTTGCATTCCTATTGGTCATATGGGCCATGTGTGACCTTAAAAGGCAATTGCTGAGTTGACTTGTGTTCTGCTTACAAGTGCTTCTTTACCACAAATAATAAGGATCTGGTTACCCTATATTTTTTTGTCCAGCAATAAAGACAAGTGTTTCAGTGAAAATTCATCTTTATTGATACTGCATATGAATTAACAATGACAAAAACCTGGCCCCCCCCCAAAAAAGTTGAGATATAAAATCACCCCTATGGTGAGGTCCTACAGGAGCAAACTACGGTACACTGCTATTCCACCTGTCTGACATATATCAAAACGTTACTTGTGTCATATTTAGGGACCACAGTATTGACATAAGATGTCTGTTGAGATTCTCGGTCATCCAGGTCATGCTGTCCAAGCAGGTTGAGTCAGGTCAACTGAACGCATTTGCGGTAGCTTGTTGAAGACATTTTGCACTTCATCTAGAAAAGCTTCATCAGTTCTAGCTGTAGTAGTGAGAGACTGAAATATTTATCCTCTGTGGGGTACTGATGTCACACTGATGTAATGACAACTGTTAAGAATCATAGATCACCAGAGATCACTTGAGGGCAGGTGTGAGTTCTTAGTTTCATTTTAGGACAGGTGACGATGATCTTTGTTTCTGGTATTGATGACAGAATTATAGGTGGGAGAAACCAATCTTCCCTGTCTAAAATATTTAACACTGTGATATTAGCAAGTATGTCCTCCATCCTTAAGGTGCAGAGACATGTCCTGACCAGCGGAATTGATCTTCCTGTGTTGATTGCTGTGTTTGGTTTCTCCAATGTAGAGCTCATTACACTCCTCGCAGCGCTGACGTGCCAACACCAGATTGCTTTTGTGGGTGTGCTGTCTTTGGTTTGACGCAATTTCTGTCTGATAGTGTTGCTCAGTTTTGAAAGCAGAGGAATCTTGTGTTAGTGTGAAATCCTCCAGTTTCTCAAAAGCACCAGCCACATGTTGAATTACACTGTTATTCCTTTTCTTCTTCTCTTCATCACCCAGTTGTATTCCTTTTTGGCCCAGTTGTTTTCAGAAAATAGCTACAAGAGCCACATATGGCCTCTCACTACTTACTCCAGCTCAAACTGTTTCAGCTTTCCTCAATGAGAAGTAAAACTTCAAGTCCAGTTGACCTTACTCAATCTGACTCAATGTTGACTTCAGATTCCATTCTGTCAGCTCAGACAAACTCTTGCACAACAAAAGGACACTACAGCTGTTAAGGACAATGATTAATGATTTAAACACAAAAGGCTGTAGCTTAGGATGGATTTCCACACAGCTTTTCTTACAGAAATGAAGATGGAGGAATTTCTGTCTGGCTGCTCAGTTTCGTCCTGATACTGAGAGACCCCTGCTGGCAAAGTCTGCAAATTACAATCCAAATGTTATGACACGAGATGAGTCTTTTTCCTGCTATGATGTCAGTGGTCAGCATATGTTGCCATCAATCACATATTTATGAGGGGATTTTTTCCTTGTACGTATCTATAAATAAGATCTGAAACCTGTATGAGCAAAATGTCATAAAATTAAACAATGAAATTTGTTAAATTAACTGCTGCACCACTGTGGCACAAACCAGAGTTTGAAGAGGGATTAACATTTCAAAGTTAAGTGCATGAATTTTCGCATCTTCCAAACAGGTTAAAAGCTACTTAATGTCAGGGAGTTATGGTGTTTGATCTCTGATTTTCAGATTGATTGAAAATCCTTAAGAAAAAAGTACGGTTGGGATTTCCTGTGCATGTAGAAACTTGTGTTGTCAGAGATATAAACACTGTGGAGGGTGTGGAAAAAGGGTTCTTTTAGGCATCTATGTCTTATAAACTTTTAATCAACTTGCGACATACAGTATATTATCTTGATGAAAGAAACAACAAAACAGTATACTGAAAAATATGCTTTAACATGCTTATTGGGCCTTATTGATCGTGTAACCTCATTTATTGTTTGTTTTTAAGTAACAGGAAGGACTTTTTATGCCATTAACTGCTGACACAGCAGCCCCACAAACTCCTCCATATACTTTGATGAGAACTGTACAAATGTGTTGGACCTAAAGAAAATGTCAGTACATAGAAAAATAAATACAGTCTGCTAAAATGAGGGCAAAATTCTTTATCAGTGATTGTACTGTTAAAAATCATGTTTAAAAAACTTTAAGAGGATTTCCATCTCTTTACATTAGATTGAGTTTCTCATAGCTCTAGGAAGAGAATACATCAAATAACTTTTACAGAAATTACTACCTAAAGATATACAAGCACAGACACAAATATGGGGAGTAAAGCCAACAAAACAATTGTTCATAAAACAAACAGCTCAGTGTAATCAATATCCAATGAATCTTTACATGTAACTTCTTGGTCTACAGCTTCCTCAATTGCCAGTAAAAACACTTCTGGGAAACACAAGTTATACAAAAGTCTTTATCTTACTTTACAATCCCTTTGTTTTTAAAATATTTTTGAGTAGCAAATTTGAGAAGCTGTGGTTGTTTTTGAAACAGAGCACCCTCAGAAAGAGGTTTCAAGACAAACCAAAGAGCTCTGGAATGACAAGACAACAGGTCCAAATATGGTGCTGGTAGAAAATTACGTGGAGACACTGGTGTCCAGTGCATTGCTTTGGATTCACATTGAATGACATGTCGTACCATTTTTAAAAGACTACCCTCGTTTCTGCCAAACCTGTTTTCTCGCGCTGAGGTTTATGGAGCTCATAAAAATGATGTCTGGTACACATGGGTGACATTATATCAAGCACAAACTTACATGAAAGTTCTTACCATCACATTAAGAATGATCTAACAGCAATATGTATACATTAATATACTGCAGGTTTCTGATGTTTACAGTTCTTACATTAGGAATAATAGAAAAAGAAAAAAAAATACAAGGTGAATTCATAAGAAAAATAGATTGGAGTTAATAGTGGAAAAAACAGTGCAAAGGATATTCTGGGGTGTTTTTGTTTACTTGGTTGTTTATTTTTTAGAAAGTGTTTACAAAAAATTAAAAATAAAACAAGTCTTAAAACAGAGAAAATGAAAACACAATTCTGAATTGGTCTGGTGATCTAGTCCAGACATGCTTCTCCAGTACCTCAATGTTTTATGCTGTAGGTGTAGGTGAGCGTGTGAGCATTAGGTCGAGTGTGTGTTTAGGATTTTGCGTAGTGGTTCTCAACTCCGGTCCTCAAGCTCCGGCACTGTACAGGTTTTTGTTCCAACCAGGTCCTACAAAACAAATAATTGAGTTTTTAAAAAAAACTGACTGTTGAATTTTTTATGCTAATAGTGCACACAGTTTCTGCAGCCTGCAAAAATAAAAATAAATAAATAAAAAAATAAGTTAAATGAAAGCTAAGCATTTCTTCCCTGTGGCATGAGCACAACAGAAAATGTAGTGCGTTGTCAAGAAAACGCACGCCTGAGAGACCCGAGGTTGGAACAAGAACCCACTGGCATGGTTGCCATGGCGAGCACTCAATGACAGGACATACCGACTTCAGCTAAAACACAGCACTGAGGGGTGACCGTGGAGCACATGCATGGTTGCACACCGCCACCACCTCGCCGGTCCCACCACGCCTCTGTAAGGCCTGACTGACACACCAGAGCTGAGCACCACTGAGCATGTGCAACAACTTTTGAAGGCGCAAGAGTGGGATTCTGGTGAAACCTTCAAACTGTCCTTCATGTGACATCATGGAGCTCTTTCAGTCTGTCATCTATTAATCCTTTCCCTTCCCACTTCTTGCTTGAATTTATTTTTTCCTTACAAAACATAAATTCAAAATTTAACACAAAGTGCTTTAGGCCACCCTCCCTTACTCCTCCTGCTAGTGTGTTGGCTCAAATGGATCCCAGTAGTTTTAAAAAAAATTGAGAGGGCGGGGGGCTGGGACCGTGGCGCTCTACTGGGATGACTGGGAGTTGTCATTCTTGCTCTCCTGACTGGAGGGAGCCTTGTTGTTCCAGGGCGAGTGTGCACCCAGTGCAGGTGAACTGGTGAAACTGTCCTCATCTTCCAGGCCATTCGCCCCATCGTATTGCGTGTTCTCCAGCCGAGTGATCAGACGCTCGTCCTCGTCACCAAACTCCCCTCCCATCAGAGTGGGCTCTCCCACCATCATCACGTCCTAAAAGGGACAGCAAGGGCCGGTACATATTATCCCCATCGTGCAGAGGGGGTGCGCGGAACGACTGGTGGCACGGACCGTTTTCACTGTAAAATTTTCGCCTATTCTCTATGTGTGATCAACAGATTAGAATCCATTTTTACAAACTGAATCCGTGTCAGATTTTTCAAATAAGCTTAAATCACAAAAAGGCATTATTACTGTTTATATTTAATAATATCCCAACTATCAATATCCTGAGGTATCGGCATGCTCTCATTTCAAACCCAATCACAAGACGTGTGGTTACTCTGGTGCCCTGACAGTTCAGAGGCCCAAATGGCCCCGATTTCCTGCCCGTATTCAAAGAAATGGGGTTAAGGGTCAGCAGTGGGCATCCCTGATCCTTAAGTGCTGCATCATGGGGGGTTCATTCCACCTCGGGTCTCGTTGAGTCAACCAAACAACCAAGTAAGCAAAGGCAGCAAGGATGTGTGATATGCTTAGTGGCAGTTGTGTAAGTAGTTAGTCAGGTTGATATCATGGATTTAGAGGAAGAAAAAAGAAATCTATCCCACTGGAAATCAGAGCAAGGTAACCCATAATCCATGGCCCCACAAAATATGAAGCTCAAACAACTGTGTGTGCAGCTAGAGGTCATGATTTCCTCCTTAATGTAAACCCATAAACCTGCGCCCCCCAGAGGACCAGGGAGTGCCCATCACCGGTTCACATTGGAGGGTTTAGAAACTAAATATGCTCATCCTCAAAATTGCAGAAATAACTTTATATAACCCTTATAAATTTTAAGCCCAGTTCAAAACCTTTCTGAAACACCTCTATTCTGACCTTTATGCTACTACATCTACTCCGGCTTGCACAAATAATCAGGCTAGCAAGCATTTATCTAAAATTTCTTTCCCACACTGACTTTGATTCCAGCCCCTCCACCCTCTATTCTATCCTCCCGTGCTTTGCTCAGCATAAGTAACAGAAAGAGGACAAGCAGATGTGATGCTTACAGGTACCTGGCTGGAGAGAGAAAAGCTGTTGGCTGGGCTCTTCTTTTTGCTGTTGCTGTTGTTATTGCTGCCTCCACCAGAGCTCACAGTGCTCCCACCAGACACCTTCCTTTTCCGCCGTTTGTTTGGCGCTTGTCTGGCTGGTTCAGCTACAAGCACAGAAAGAGAGACAATGAGTAATATTTATCAAATAGTGGAATATCTATACATGTATTGTGTCTGGTTGGCTTTAGCCCTGTGCCATGTAAAAATCTGTTCCAGGAACAGAAGAAAGGTATACTCTGCAACTAAAATTAGATTTATTTACACGGACAATAAAGCATAACAAATGTAAAGGATAATGTAATAACTTGAGTTTACAGGTTAAGATGGGTGTCTTACCTGGAGGTGCTACCATCCTTTGCCACTTCTGGAAGAGACAGGTCTTCAGGCAGTCTCTGGGGCTCAAACTGTATGTCTTATGTCTGGACATTAGTTCTTGCATGGGCTCCAATATCACACAGAGCTAAGGTAAAATAAAGAAAAAGCAAAATGATACTAGGAAAGTTTCAGCAAAATGTTATATGTGTAGTTGATTTTAAGTCAATGACTGAACAGAAAAGGATTTAGGGGGCTGTGTAAAAATGTACTCACACGGAGGTAGTTGAGTGTGGAGTTAGACAGCCCACATCGGGTGATATTTTTAGCCAGCTGATCCAGCATCTGAGGATCCTGAATGATGGGATTCAAAAGGCAAGAGACAAATTAATTCATGTGCGTTGCTTGTATGTGCATATGAATGTTTAGGCTTCCAAGTTTACATGCATAGCCAAAATGCTTCTTGGGAGGACTTCTCTGTGCTGTCTGATGCTGAAGTGCCACGTCTTGATCCTCATCATGTCATCAAACATGAACTCCAGGTACAATCGGCCCTCCACACAAACCTTATTCAGGGGTGACAGATCAAAAGTCTGAACGTAAAATACCAGCAAACAAGGAACAAGGCTGAGACAGACAAATCTTCATTCTGAGAAAAGAAGCTCACTCTTCATCTAACAACAACAGTACCTGTGTGAACATAGGTTTGCCGTTCTGGGTAACCATGGTGCACTGGTCACAGTCGAGAGACACAAAGTTACTGTGGAACGACTCCTTTGGATGCTTCAGTACGTAGAAAAGCTCAGTGGCACCCCCCTCAAAAATACTTCGGAAATATCGTGGAATCAATGTCCTGCCAATGGCTGCAAACAGAAAAAGTGCAACTATAAGAATACAATTACTGGCCACTTCATTATGTCTGTTCAACCAACAATCAAAAACTGATAATCTACTGGGATTTTCCTGGACAACCAGTCCCCCACCCCTGATTTTTTTTTTTAGCTCATCTTACTGTATCGTTTGGGACCATCTTCCAAACAGAAAGTGATGGTGAGCATGGCATCATCTTCAAAAAACTCTGTGGTGAAGGCATCCCACCAGAGATTGTCACAATCCTGAAAGCAGTAAAAAATTGTGCATTTCTTATCTTGGGAAAAAAAGGAAAAAAAAACCACACACACATATCCTTATCAGAGGTTCTACATAACACAACTTGCTTATTAATATATTTATAACAAGGTACTATAATAATACCTGACGCAAGACACAGCAGAGCAGATAGCTGAGAGGATAAGGCCTGCCCATGTGTAGACCTGAGTTTGAATCAATATCATACACCCAGTCTTTCTCCTTGGACAAGACAGTTTACTACATTGTCTTGGCCCACCCAGCTGTAAGTGGGTACCTGCCTCATTAGGGAAAATAACCTACATCGGACTGGCATCCCGTCCAGGTGGAGTCATGGACTCTCATGTGCTTGATGCACCTGCACCAATGAGCCTCAGTGTCTATACTGGACTTACTGGACTAACTATTTTCTAGTTCAGCATAAAACTGCATTAGTTAAATGTAGCCCTGCAATAGACTGGCGTCCTGTCCAAGATGGACCCTGCCTCACGCCCTACTACTGCTGGTATAGGCACGAGCCCCCCCCCCACCCCCACCCCCGACCCTTAATTGGAGTAAGCGGTTATTGAAAATGGCTGGATGGATAATAAAATGTATACGAGGAATTATTACATTATAAATTACAGCAGGGGTGGTGGCCAAGTGGTTAGTGTGCTTGGTATCAGTGTAGAAAGTTCCTGGTTCAAACCCTGCCCCTACCACATTTCTCCATATATGAGGTCTGTTAGAAAAGTAAGGCCGTCTTTAATCCAGTTGGAATTGTCCTTAATCTGTGTGATCCCCATAAGATCTTCACCGAAAGCCATCTGAATTTTCCAAATGGTTTCCACTTGGCTGTCTCTCACACTTTCTGAAAAAATTTTTGATGAAGCAAAGCGGCAGTCGATCAGCCAATTTCCTGACAATGAAAATCCGAACAGGGGGCTGGACCACTCCTCCCACAAGGTGTGCTCACAGGTGAATGACGCAACCGACAGGCATGAAAAAACTCACGCATGCGCACGAAGGTTCAAGCTTGGCTGATGCAATCACACATGATTCAAATCCATATAGTTTTTGCAAAAAATAAAAAGGTCCGTTACTTTTCTAACAGACCTCGTAATTTGTCGACCCTGAGTGAAAACAAGGGAGCAGCCAAAAAAGACTTACTATTACATTATAAATTACCTAATGGAACATTTAATTAATTAATTAAACAAAACACTCAGTGTCCTGTATGCTGAAAAGACATGAGGCTGTTAAACATTGTACTTTATGTGAACACCTAGTTGTACCAAAAGAACAAGCAGTATCTTCAATTGTCCATCTTTAAAAACAATTCTACTGGTCTTTTTTTAACAATCAGATCAATGAAATATAACCCCAATTCCAATGAAGTTGGGACATTGTGTAAAATGTAAATAAAAACAGAATACAATGATTTTATACTTTTATAATCTATTGAATACACCACAAAGACAAGACATTTAATGTTCAAACTGATAAGCTTTATTATCTTTGTGCAAATATTTGCTCATTTTGAAATGGATGCCTGCAACACGTTTCAAAAAAGCTGGGACAGTGGTATGTTTACCACTGTGTTACATCACCTTTCCTTCTAACAACACTCATTAAGTGTTTGGGAACTGAGGACACTAATTGTTGAAGCTTTGTAGGTGGAATTCTTTCCCATTCTTGCTTGATGTACGACTTCAGCTGTTCAACAGTCCGGGGTCTCCATTGTCGCATTTTGTGTTTCATAATGCGCCACACATTTTCAATGGGTGACAGATCTGGACTGCAGGCAGGCCAGTCTAGTACCCGCACTCTTTTACTACGAAGCCACGCTGTTGTAACACGTGCAGAATATGGCTTGGCATTGTCTTGCTGAAATAAGCAGGGACATCCCTGAAAAATACGTTGCTTGGATGGCAGCACTGTGTTGCTCCAAAACCTGGATGTACCTTTCAGCATGGATGGTGCCATCACAGATGTATAAGATGTCCATGCCATGGGCACTAACACACTCCCATACCATCACAGATGCTGGCTTTTGAACTTTGCGCTGGAAACAACCTGGATGGCCTTTTTCCGCTTTTGTCTGAAGGACACGACGTCCATGATTTCCAAAAACAATTTGAAAAGTGGACTCATCAGACAACAGCACACTTTTACACTTTGCGTCTGTCCATTTCAAATGAGCTCAGGCCCAGAGAAGCAATGGCGTTTCTGGATGTTGTTGATGTAGCTTTCACTTTGCATGGCAGAGTTTTAACTTGCACTTGCAGATGTAGCGACAAACTGTGTTAACTAACAGTGGTTTTCTGAAGTGTTCCTGAGCTCATTCGGTAAGATCCTTTACACAATGATGCTGGTTTTTAATGCAGTGCCGCCTGAGGGATCGAAGGTCACGGGCATTCAATGTTGTCTTTCAGCCTTGCCGCTTACAGGTGGAAAGTTCTCCAGATTCTCTGAATCTTCTGATTATATTATGGACTGTAGATGATGGAATCCCTAAATTCCTTGCAATTGAGCATTGAGAAAAATTTTTCTTAAACTGTTGGACTATTTTTTCACGCAGTTGTTCACGAAGTGGCGATCCTCGCCCCATCTTTGCTTGTGAACGGCTGAGCCTTTTGGAGATGCTCCTTTTATACCCAATCATGACACTCACCTGTTTCCAATTAACCTGTTCATCTGTGGAATGTTCCAAACACGTGTTCTTTGAGCATTCATCAACTTTCCCAGTCTTTTCTTGCCACTGTCCCAGCTATTTTAAAATGTGTTGCAGCCATCCATTTCAAAATGAGCAAATATTTGCACAAAAACAAAAAACTCTATTCGTTTGAACATTAAATATCTTGTCTTTGTGGTGTATTTAATTGAATATAGGTTGAAGAGTATTTGCAAATCATTGTATTCTGTTTTCATTTACATTTCACACAAAGTCCCACCTTCAATGGAATTGGGGTTGTACAAGTTTGTGAAAACTATGAGAAACTTTAAACTGTGTGAAAATGATGCCTGTGCTTCAATGTTAACCCATTGCTACAGGTTCAATTCTCCAGGCAGACGTGAAACTCACGAAGGTGTAATTGCTCAAACCCCTAAACCCCAAGTTGTTCATGATGTGCAGTTGAGCGGCTTTTGTGGCAACACCCTGATATGGATTTGTTGAGTGTGTGTGGTGTGCGAATGGGTGAAAGCAGGGCATCACCGTAAAGAACTCTGAGTATGTGAAACAGATTAAAAAAAACGTGCTGTGTAAGCGCAGTCTATTTTTAATTTAAGTGCAATCAAAAAATCCTCCATTGTGTAGAAGTCAGGCTTTCACCCTTTTAGAGACGTTTCCAGAAAGATGTTCTCAGAAAACCACACCTAATAACAGCTGCTCAGTCACACTCTTAGTCATAAAAACAGTTGGCACTCCAATTACGTTTTAGGCAGGTTGATCGGATTATCCCATTAGTGCCTGAATGTAAATTAAGTCAGTGTGTTCTCAGGCTTAATTTCCCACAAAATCCCAAGCATGCTAAGCCACACATTAAGCGGCAGCTGGAAGGCTAAAAAAAAACAAAAAACAGAATCAATGTCAGAGGAGCTGTAGAATGCAGTGCTGCAGACTTATCATGACTACCCTGAATATGAAGCACTAATGAGCACAACCTGTGAAGTGTCGCTCACCTCTGTCCAATTCTGTAGCCTTTTGTTCAGCTCATATATCCTGTAGTCTGTCTGGTTCCCGTATGGTGTAGGTCTCCTGAAACAGAAAACTGAGTTAACACTCTGGTATTAAAAAGCCACTAAAGTGGCACCAACTGCAAAGAATTTTTACAACCAGGGGCATTCCCAATGAAATTATTTGGCGCCAGTTCTTCCCTCCGACAACATAAAGACTTGTTTGGAGTCTTTCAGGAGGGGGATGGGGAAATCAATGCTGAAAAGACAGGATATGGCATGCATAACTTTACATTTCCTGACCGTACCTCCTGCATTTGAATATGATAGTCATGATGCTGGTGGTTCTCTTTCTAGATATATTCAACAAAAATAAATGCTGCACTATTGTTTTTGCTGCCATTGCTCATGAGCAGGAGTAAAAGATGTAATACTTACATACACACAAAAAGCTTATTTTACAAATTTGGTAAAAAAAAAAAAAAGTCCTTGGTGGTGACACCCTTACTTGGAATAAGCTGTTTATGAATGAATGAATTATTGCACAAAAATTCCTTGGTCAAAAGAAAAATGAATCACTCTTAAATGAGCAAATCTTCATGAGATTAAGAAGCCAGATGTGGCAGTACTCGCATAGCATGGTTACACATAGTCTACATTTGTGAGACTGGGTGGGTGTACTGCCAAATTTTCAGAAATGACGGAGGCAGTTTATGATGGCGAAATAAACAATCAGTTCAGAGTTCGGGTGGACATTCCTCTTATCTGCATGCACACTCCCTCAAAATTTGTGACATCTGTGGCATTATATTGTGTGGTAAATCTGCAAATTTTACAGTGGCCCTTTATTGTGACTGAAGCCCAACCGAGATATTGATCGACTGAAAATATCAGCCAATATGAGACTTTTACAAACATATCAGTATTAGCACTGTTTGCCGAAATGAAAACCTTTATTTAACTACATAAACAGTGCAGAAATCACCTTGGCTGTTGGAAATTATGTCATTATGTACTTTGTCCAGCAGAGGTCAGTCTGAAGGCATTGTTTACAATGCTGTCAACCATGGCTGGGACCCCCCCCCCCCCCCATCACCTCTTGGTCAAATTAGCTACTAGAGACAAAGATAAAGTAACCAGGTGCCATTCATTTTCAATCAGAGTAGGCATTTTGCAGTAACAAGAGACAGGTGGTCGCTCTGCCACCAGCTAGGTGGGCCAAATTAGAGGAGAAGTCTATTTTATGCAAATGCTGAGCAATGTGACAGGGTGACTGCCAAACCGAGGGATGGCAGTGTGACAGAAGCGTGACTTACATTGGTTGGTTGTTAGTTATATTTATAATTATTTACAATAAACTTTACATTTAAACTGTAAAACAACAAGCCTCAATTACAGCTATTTGTCATAAGGGTTTGATAAGGAAATGTTAGGAAACCATTTTTTTATGTATACAATAGCAGATATATTGGTATCTAAAACTTTTATCAGTCCCAAAAAATCCATATCATCAGGCTCTAATTGTGTCAATCCAAGGTACATGTGCAATAATCATGCTGTTTAACCAGTATCTTGATATGTCCACCTACTAGGAAAGTGAAGTCATAAGTAACAGATCTTCACAAATTTGTGAACAAAATTTGAGAGAAACAAGTCTTTTGTGTGCACACAAGAAATCATAGACTTTTTACATCAATGCACAGGAAAAATGGGAACGAAAACAAAAGTGCTGCATTTGTATTTTGGTTGAGTATAGATGTTGAACCGACCTGAAAGCAGTCACTCAACTTGGTGCATACTCCTTGTTAGCATAGTGGACAGTCTCACCACCTGTCACGCGGAAGACTGGGGTTTGATTCCCTGACAGGGAGAGAGATGTATTTTGGCAGCAAGGTGGATTAGTGGTTAGCACTGGTGCCTCACAACAAGAAGGTCGTAGGGTCGCTTCCTGCCCTTTCTGTGTAGAGTTTGCATGTTCTCCCCGTGTCTGCATGGGTTTCCTCTGGGCACTCCAATTTCAGTCCACAATCAAAACATGCTTATTTAGGGTCTGCTCCTTTCTCTGCCTTTGATGAAGGCAGCGTCTCTACATCTGGAGTTTGTCCCCGAGCACCGGACTGTGGCTGCCTACTGTGCCTAGTGGTTAGATTGTGTCTAACTATAATTTGGATGGGTTAAATAAGATAAGATCAAGTTTATTTATCCTAAAGGAAATTATTTCACCAGAGTACAGTGAACAATGCTGTTTTTTTTTTGTTTTGTTTTTTTACAAGTACAACAAATTTACTTTGAATAACTGAATAGCGCTCTCTGAATAATTCTGTTCATTTATGTATTTGTCCTGCAGAAGGGAGAGGAATTATACAGTCTGATGTAATTAGCATGTCAGTTGTAGCTCTCCCAAGAGCTTAAATATGTACCTGAAAAATATCAACATCATCCAGTTACTAAATGGTTTGGTGGTTTATGATGAGGCCCACAAGAACAAACATATGTCTGTACTCTGCGAGTAAAGCTAGTAACAAGTCTGTTTACTGTACATTGCATCTCCATAATTCTCCTGGCTCAACAGACATGCAACAACCTCAACAACCTCTCCAAATCTGAAGAAATACCTGATATAAGTATTTTGTCTCTGCCTGAACCATAAAATATATAACGACAAATGAAAACGCTCCTCTGACACAATATGAACTATTTTAAAAAAAATTATGAACTTCATTTGACCAGTACTTACCCCATTCCAGGTTCCATGTATGAAGGTGGGTATATGGGTGTTGGCCTAAGAGAGGAAAAACAAAGAAATAAATCAGTAAGCATTTTCTCAACAAAGTAGGAAACTCATTTTTGTGAGTTTTGGCAAATGCATCATGTCATGACTAAACCACATCAATCATTAGTAAACTGAAGCCTTAAACTGTATGTAAGAGCAACTGTTTAATCAGGTAACAAATGGTACATTACTCTAAAATTTAAATTTCTCCAAAACAGGAGAAAAACAATTAGTAAAATGTGAGCAGTTGAAACAAGTGTTAATTTCAGAGGAGGAAAAATAATAAATTTAACAAACTGCTCTAAAACTACAACTGTGTAAATGGACGATCAATCATTGTTCAATCTGAATGAATATTTGAAAAAGTAATTTATACTAACTAAGCACAATTGAAAACCAGGCTAATGATGTAACAAAACACTGGGACAATAACTCACATGAGACTCAAGCACAAAGCATGCTGAGAAGTGGTGTCCAATCAAAGATGCTACATTATGCTATTAATAAAGTGTCAACAAATGGTGAAGGAACTATTATGTTAGCCTAATATCACATTTTTGTTGGCTACAACTGTCAACTACAAAACTGGTCAGTTTTGGCTGTTTCACATATAGAAAATTAACAATTTGAATTATAATACTGGTGAAAATGAGGGAAATACAATTACACAAATACATGTTGCTTGTTTTAGCAACTCCAGCTTGATAAAGGTATTTAATTTTCACAGGGTGAAAAAGGCAACAATTTAATAAATCAAATACTTTAACACTAAAAAAAATCACTTCTCAGTGTTTTAAAGAGGGCAGCACGGTGGCTTAGTGGTTAGCACTGCTGCCTCACAGCAAAAAGGTCATGGGATCGAATCCCACCTGTGGCCTTTCTGTGTGGAGTTTGCATGTTCTCCCCGTGCCCCCCCCCCCACCAAGTGCTCTGGTGTCACAGACCGAACGGTCCCCCCTAAAAATTGGTCCACCCTGCCTCCACTGTGCATGCATCATTTTGGACCTTAGCAGCTCGTCTGACCCACCCAAAGTGATCAAATGGATTATTAACCATCAGATGACAAGGTAAAACCTCTCAAGCCATTCTAAAGTTTTAAGCAGAAACAAGGCCGTTTTAAGCAGAAACAAGGCGATATTAGGTGATGCTTTGAAATGATGGCTAACAGCTTACAGCTAGCGGGCCGTGTAGCTGCGGCACTCTGATCACTTCTTCCGTTTTTTATGATGAAATAACGTTGAATTTATGTGGAAATGATTGTTGTACAAAAGCTTCAGATATCTGTCGCTGAGATAGATGATGACTAGAGTGCAGTTTGAAGCAGAGACAAGGTGATAATTCCTGAACCGCGGCAAATGACGCATGCATAGTGAAGGCAGGGCAGACTGATTTTTAGGGGGGACTGTTCGGTCTGCAACACACATGGAAGTCAGGTGGATTGGAAACTTTAAATTGTCCATAGGTGTGCGTGCGTGCGTGCGGGATATATATATATATATATATATATATATATATATATATATATATATATATATATATATATATATATATATATATATATATATATATATATATATATATATATATATATATATTTGGCCCTGTGGCAGACTGGCATGCTGTCCAGGGTGTACCTCACACCCTGACTGCTTGTATAGGCTCCACCACCCCCCCCCGTGACCTTTAATTGGAGTAAGCGGTTGCAGATAAGTGAGTGTGTGTGTGGTTGAAGGTGAGTGAGTGAGTGAGTGTTTTACATATTTTCCTTCAGGCGTAAATTCTCCTGTCTAGGCAACATAATCTGGACCTACCCCACATCTCTGTCCAGCATAGCGCCTGGATGAAAGGGGGGGAAGCTGCCACCGTTGGGGGGCTCCTTAGGAGAGTACAGCTTGAATGACTTTGACGAACAGCCTGCATGGAGGCACAGAGGAGAGCAGAAAAAAGAGCAGAGATTTAAAAGAGATTTATATTACTTAGATTTAGCTCATTCAAATCACAGCATCATCCAAGTAAAGTAATGCCGGAGGATTTAGTTGAGATTTACTCAAATAAAATAAAAGCACACTGGCAAAACAATTTCCTGCAGCTTTCATTATCTAATGCATCTTCAATCTGGTAAATGGACAAGAAAACAAATTATTGTGATTTTTTTTTGTTTGTTTTATTGTTTGTCTGTGTGTTTGTTTTTTTTTGTTTTTTTGCCTAATGAAATCTGAGAAATCAATTAGTGAAATGAGGGGATGAAATCAGGGAAGGCAGACAGTCTGATGTTGTTCTTCGTACTACTTCACAGCACCAGTAGAGGATGGGAACTTTCCTTACTGCATACATACCCCTGTGATCTGAACCATGCCCCTCTGCCTGTATCCCCCTTGAATTGCCTCGTCCACCCATCCCCCAATTCCCTGCCCTGGCTGTTGTTAACCCGTTTCTGCCTACGTAAGGCTTTCATGCTCCAATAATATGGAGCTCTACCGCACAGACAGAGGTTGCACATAATTAGATTTGACCAAACACATTTAATACACCTGCATTTGATGGCAGCATTTTTTTGGGGGGGGTCATCATTGCAAATTCTGCAGACTGTCAAAATTTTCCCCAAGAAGTGAAAATGTGTGGTAAACTGAAGGAATTACAGTGTTTGTTTACCTTTCTTAAGCGAGCTCAATGTGTAATTGTAATGTTTCAAGGCAGCACATTGTTAAATTGTGACTTTGGATTCAACCCCGTCATTGCCAGCTTAGCACAAAAGTGGGGGCATGTACCTAATTAAAACTGACAGGTGATGTAGCATGGACTCAGGAGGTTAGTGCAGTTCTAATAAAGAACAAAATACAAGGGTTTTATGTTTGTTTTTTAGGTTTTTTATCTTTTCATATCTTTGCTAGACTGAGAAACACCCCACAGGTCAGCCAGGCTACTGCAAAAACAGCTTCTGAGTAAGTCAATTCTGACTCTGCCAGTATAACCAGTAATCTCAAGCATGTTAAGACAAGCAAAAAGTAATAAGAGAGAAAAGCAAGAGTTGGGGTTGAGACAACTTGTGTGACCTATGACCTTCATGGCCTTCCTCAGAGTCTAGTCAGTGCTGTTGCCACTAAAATAAGTTCATCATTTGCTTTAACAACTCTGCTTCTTATGTCATTCAGTATAAGGTCAATTTCTCCTCCCCATTGTTAAAATGGCTACGGAGAAGCTATGAATGCCTTTCAATGCCTTAAGGCCCCCTGACACTTGCATGACTTTGATCCACGCATTTGCACGCACTGTCATGCACGAGAGTAAACCCGTCTCAAACTCACTGTAAACCGCTGTAAACTGTGCACAGATTCGTACAAGTACGCAAAGAAAATTTTGAAATGTTCAAAATCTCCATCACGCATTAATTACATGAACTTCACGAGCATTACGTAAACAAGTCAAAAACACTGTGTGAGTGCAAGTGATTGCGTCAGCGCATCACATCACAACACAGCTCATGTGATCAATTATAACGTGATGTTAAATCTATCATGAACATACTTTTACAGCTGCTCTCAAGAATGAATGTACATGCAACTGTTTTACCAAGCAATTACAATATAAACATGACAAATAATTACCTATTTAGACGCTTCCAAATGCGACCTTCACCTGAAGCGCGCACGCGCGAGAAAGAAAACCTGCAGCTGGAACAGCTCTCTGTGATTCTGGAAGCGATTATAGGCATTTACAACAGCCAACTCCAAGAGAAAATTATTAATCCGCTATGAAATAATTATTTTATATACACAGCATCCAGCGCACAATGCGTGGCAGCCAGTGGAACAAAGCACGGCGTCCAGCTGGGTACACAGTGGGTGGGATCGTCACAACGATGTGTGTGCAAGTGCGCGGATCAAAGCTGTGCAAGTGTCAGGGCACCTTTACTTCTACGCTATGGATCTAGCCTGACACCAACATCAGTTATATGCCCAAGACGTTATTCAGTCTCATTAAACAAGGCTTTTACAATGAATCTATAAACCCAGACCCATGAAAGCTCCATTCCATTATACAGCCATACCATTTCTGTTTATATCCAGTGCACAAGTAGTGCAAGCCATGGTCAAAAATCCATGACACAATACATGTAGAAAAACCTGCCATTATACCTTTGTATGTGTATTTTTTATTTTCTTAATATTCCAACTGGGCTTTGTTGGAGTTTTTACTACAGTGCTGCTGTATACTGGTGCCACCTTGGCTAATGTACACAGGCAGTGGCATGTCTGATAGCCTTTTGTTTGCCACTGGGGACAGTACCACATACAGTATACATCAGAAAGCACAGTATAGGAGCTGTGCTCATTATGCAACAGAGGTGACAAAATGTTACACCCCCGCCCCCCCCCCCCCCAAAAAAAACAGTACTTCTGCACCATTTCAGTATCTATGATGCCTTCTTTGCATAGGCCAGATACAATCATAGACATGGAGAAGCATGAGAGCAAAAAGAAGCCTTGTACAAGCACCTAAACAAACTTTTTCCACAACAAACCAGTATGACTGTATTTGAAAACTATGAGCAAGCATAAATTTCAAACGGGAATACTGGCACAGATAATATACTGACCATGATGACAATGACTGTCCAGATAGCTGTTAGTACCTCACATGTGGCAGTGTCATAATCTAAGCCAAAGGTTAGGATCAGTTTTACTGAATGTTTTAGCAAGAAACATCAACTAATTTGCAGCTCTGCCAGACCCTGATGGAACAATATTCCCTTGCAATGTGTTAGGTAACTGGAATTCTCAATTGGAATAACCAGTATATGTTAGACTAGAGGTTAGATCGTGTTGCAACTATGTGCATGTCAGCCTACAGCAACAACCCTTTTAATATGATGCACATTGTGCAATACATAGTCTCCAGAGCATAACTTCCGATTTAAAACCTGTTCATAGGCACAACAAATATCTACAATTCTGCGGCAAATACTGCTGCCCAGTTTGAATGAAATGACAATTTCTCAAACTTGCACATTCAAATCAAAAGTGATAAATGAATATAACTACCTCAAATTATCCCTTGCAACCACAGTTCAGCAAAATCAAGTTCTAAACCTAAAAGCACTGAGGAAAACCAACTTTTAAAAGTGAGATTGGTGTGTCAAATGCAAACAATAGGATTGCTTCCAGTGTCCCAAGCAATGTACAAAGAGGGTACGTGCACCACTCAGTTATTACTAGTTCATTACTACTTATTACTTATGAGTAGAGATGCAAACACAACTGTGTCATCGTTTTTATGGAGATTACAGGTCTCAACAGGAACAGCAGGGCCGCGTTCGTATCGTACCGGCGGATGTATTAACTCAATGGATAAATTAATAGTGCATTAAGGTTATCACGTCCGACCCATTGGCACGACTTCTTTTAGCAGTTTTGTTGTCTGCTGTGTGAAAATAATAAGGTTGTGGGGTTAAGATACCTCCGGAGAAATGTCCACGGACCAGCTCAGCGGTTCCGCTCGGTGCTTTAGCCAGCTAGCCTCGCTGCTGCTAGCCGGAGCGGCTGGACAGCAAAAGCTCCAGCAACGCCGTCCGCTGGTAATTTACTCCAAAGAAGAAGACAAGCGACGGAAAGTGACCCACGGACAACTACTCAGGGGTTTCGTGTTAATTTGCAACCCCCAACCGCGTGTATAAAGCGACATTTGTTTAAACAACTGCGCTTACCTATTTAACTACTACTACCAGACCCTTTGTTCCTGGCGACCGAGACGCGAACAAATAAAGACCCCGCCTACTCCCCCGCCCATCCCGACCATACACACTGGCGGTTGCAGACGAGGAGCTAACAGGGGCCATTGCCACGAGAGGGGCACCTCCCCCCCCAACCCAAAGATTTTTTTCCTCCTCATGTGGGACCCAATTAAGAAATCCTCTAAAATAAATGTAAAATGTCATGATCAGAAAATAATGTCTAAAATGTCAGTTTATTTCGGAGCAGAATTCTATCTGCAATTAAACTGGAGAATTAATAGATGAGAAAGTAGTGAAGAACTCTAGGCTAAAATTCCTGTACGGAAAAGGGGCTTTTTTAAATAGAAGTGGCTATTCGCACGGCCGCCGTGTCCATAACTCTCATTAGGCTATTCGCACGGCAAGACTCTGGTGGCAAAACTTGGAACTACTTATATAAACAAACATACTGCATTAAATGAAAGTTATGGACACGGCCGCGTTCGAATAGGGTCGCCTTTAGCCACCAGAGTCTTGCCGTATGAATAGTGAAATGAGAGTTATGGACACGGCCGAATAAAATAAAAAAAATCAAAATCGAAAAATATTAAAGGAGTTATGACATCTTCAATGCAGTATGTTTGTTTATACAAGTAGTTCAGAGTTTTGCTACCAGAGTCTTGCCGTGCGAATATACAAGTAGTTCAGAGTTTTGCTACCAGAGTCTTGCCGTGTGAATAGCCAAATGAAAGTTATGGACACGGCCGCCGTGCGAATAGCCACGGCCTTTTTAAATATACAGGCCAGAGAATAATTTGTGCGTCACTTAAAAAAACAATAAGTAAGACTTTTTTTTGTTGTTGTTGTTTATTTTTACTTTCACTTTTGATACTCTGTGTGCTTCTTACCCTGTGTGCTGCTACACAATGCTGCTGGAACCTCAATTTCCCTGAGGGAGCCTTTCCAAGGGATCAATAAAGTTCTAACTAATCTAATCTAATCTCATCTCATTTTTGTGGATAAGCTTAAAGCTGCAAACAGTGAAGATATATATTATTGGTGATATATGTGATATCCTTGTTAATGTGATGGTAGGTTTGCCAGGTTTCTTTTATTTTTCTTACTGATAAATCATATTTTATTGTCAGGTTTTAAATAAGTTGTCTATGCTTCGATATACGAGGTCTATTAGATAAAAAACCGACACTTTTTTTTAACTATATGGATTTGAATGACGTGCGATTACACCAATCATGCTTGAACCCTCGTGCGCATGCGTGAGTTTTTTCACGCGTCGGTGACGTCATTTCTCTGTGGGCAGACCTTGAGTGAGATGTGGTCCCGCCCTCTCGGCTGAATTCCTTTGTTTCACACGCTGCTCGAGACGGCGCGCGTTGCTTTATCAAAATTTTTTCTGGACCTGTGAGAAATATCCGAGTGGACACTATTCGAGAAATTAAGCTGGTTTTCGGTGAAAAGTTTAACGGCTGATGAGAGATTATGGGGTGTTTCTGTCGGTGTAAGGACTTCCCACGGAGCAGGACGTCGCGCTGCGCTTCCAGGCGCCGTCGTCGGCCTGTTTCGAGCTGAAAACATCCTAATTTAAGGCTTAATTCACCCAGGACGTCGTGAGAGAACAGAGAAGATTCAGAAGAGGCCGGCATGAGGACTTTATGCGGACATTCCGCTGTTTAAGGACGTTTTTTTAATGAAAGACGTGCGCGCAAATTCGCTGAGTCGTTTCCGTGACAACTCGGCGAATCTGTGTGTGCCGTGACAGGAAAAACACCTCCGTGTTGAAAACCATTTGTAAAATTCAGGCGGCTTTTGATGGCTTTCAACATGTGAGTAACTGAGAAATTGTTTAACAGCTTGGGCATGTTCCAACTTGCCCGTTAAAGTTTCCAAAGGAGGTGTTTTTCCTGTTGCGACCCCCCGCGGTCGGGTCCGGCCCGACATGCGACTCTGCCCGCACGTTCTTTCGTTACAAAATGTCCGTTAACAATGGAATGTCCGAATAAACTCCTCATGCCGACTTCTTCTGAAAGTTCTCTGTTCTCTCACGACTTCCTGGGTCAACAGAGCCTTAAATGTGGAAGTTTTCAACTTGAAACGGTGAGACGCTGCCGCCTCGACGCGCAGATCGCCGTCAGGCGCCGTGGGCCGTCCTTAAAGCGACACTACCAGACCAAAATCTCTCATCAGCCGTTAAAATTTTTACCAAAAACCAGCTGAATTTATCGAATGGTGTCCACTCAGTTGTGCCTTATAGTTTTGAAAAAATTTTGATCAAACAAAGCAGCAGTCTCTGAGCCATTCATAAACAATGAAAAAAATCGACGAGAGGGTGGGCCACTCCTCACTCAAAGACTGCCCACAGGCAAATAACGTAACCGACAGGCGTGAAAAAACTCTCACATGCCCACGAGGGTTCAAGCATGTCTGATGTAATCACACGTGATTCAAATCCATATGGTTTTTGAAAAAAATAATAAGGTCGGATACTTTTCTAATAGACCTCGTATATATTTGTCTTTTTATTTAATTGTAATTTTGTATTATGTATACATTTTTTTAATATGAGGGACCACAATGAAAACAACTGTGTGTGTGTGTGTGTGTGTGTGTGTGTGTGTGTGTGTGTGTGTGTGTGTGTGTGTGTGTGTGTGTGTGTGTGTGTGTCATCCCTGCTTATGTGTATCATAAAGTGAACTTCTTTGTAATTTCAGGAGTGCCTTTAAGCCAATTTAAATTTTCTCAACTTATCTTCCTGTCTCTTTTCTAAATAGAGTACCAACAGACTGAGGCATAGAAAAGAGTCTGACAAACATGCTAATTTCAAGACACATGCTACTTCAAAACCCCACATATAAGAGACAGAGAGAAGTCTGCTTCAGCTACATTCATTCAAAATCCTTTTCAACTTGGAGTTTTAGTCAGAAAATAATTCCTCTAATTTAATGATTTTTTGGGGGAAAAATGGTCGGTGTCCCTGACAACCATTAGTGGCCACAGTTCATCCTATCAGCTAACAGCTAATTAACAAAGCTAACTTTTTTAGCTTTTCAGCTAATTTTGAAAACCAATAACAGCCCACTTCCAGTAATTTAGTTTCACTAACTTTAAGTCTGCTAACCCATCCATCCATCCATTTTCTTCCGCTTTATCCGGAGTCGGGTCACGGGGGCAGCAGCTCACGCAAAGCCACCCAGACCTCCCGATCCACACACACCTCCCCCAGCTCCTCCGGGGGAACCCCAAGGCGTTCCCAAGCCAGCTGAGAGATGTAGTCCCTCCAGCGTGTCCTGGGTCTTCCCCGGGGCCTCCTCCCAGTGGGACGTGCCCGGAACACCTCTCCAGCGAGGCGTCCAGGGGGCATCCGGAAAAGATGCCCGAGCCACCTCAACTGACTCCTTTCGACGTGGAGGAGCAGTGGCTCGACTCCAAGCTCCTCCCGAGTGACCGAGCTCCTCACCCTACCTCTAAGGGAGCGCCCAGCCACCCTGCGGAGGAAACTCATCTTGGCCGCTTGTACTCGCGATCTCGTTCTAGGTGAGGATCGGAACGTAGATCGATCAGTAAATCGAGAGCTTTGCCCCCTACTCAGCTCTCTCTTCACTATGACGGTCCGATACAACGACCGCATCACTGCAGATGCTGCACCGATCCGTCTATCGATCTCACGCTCCAGCCGTCCCTCACTCATGAACAAGACCCCGAGATACTTAAACTCCTCCACTTGAGGCAAGGACACTCCACCGACCTGAAGAGGGCAAAGCACCTTTTTCCGGTCAAGAACCATGGCCTCGGATTTGGAGGTGCTGATTTTCATCCCGGACGCTTCACACTCGGCTGCAAACTGCCCCAGTGCACGCTGAAGGTCCTGATTTGACGAAGCCAACAGAACCACATCGTCCGCAAACAGCAGAGACGAGATTCTGTGGTTCCCAAACCAGACCCCCTCTACACCCTGGCTGCGCCTAGAAATTCTGTCCATAAAAATAATGAACAGAACCGGTGACAAAGGGCAGCCCTGGGGGAGGCCAACGTGCACTGGAAACAGGTTTGACTTACTACCGGCAATGCGAACCAAGCTCCTGCTGCGGTCGTACAGGGACCGGATAGCCCTTAGCAAAGGACCCCGGACCCCGTACTCCCGGAGCACTCCCCACAGGATGCCCCGAGGGACACGGTCGAACGCCTTCTCCAGATCCACAAAACACATGTGGACTGGTTGGGCAAACTCCCATGAACCCTCGAGCACCCGATGGAGCGTGTAGAGCTGGTCCAGTGTGCCGCGACCAGGACAAAAACCACACTGCTCCTCCTGAATCCGAGGTTCGACCATCAGTCGAATTCTCCTCTCCAGTACTCTGGAATAGACCTTACCGGGGAGGCTGAGGAGTGTGATCCCCCTACAGTTGGAACACACCCTCCGGTCCCCCTTCTTAAAAAGAGGGATGACCACCCCGGTCTGCCAATCCAGAGGCACTGTCCCCGATCGCCACGCGATGTTGCAGAGGCGTGTCAGCCAAGACAGCCCCACAACATCCAGAGACTTAAGGTACTCAGGACGGATTTCATCCACCCCAGGAGCCTTGCCACAGAGGAGCTCTTCGGAAGACGTGACGATGGGATTGAGGAGATCCTCGAAGTACTCCTTCCACCGCCCGACAACATCCCCGCTTGGCTGGTTGGGCAGCCAAGCCAGCCCGACAATGTTTGGCTAACATTTTTGTAAATTAAGTTTAACAGTCAAAAACATTTGCAAACCCTAAAGGCATATGTTTTGTTCTTCTTGGAGCTTCTGACTCAGTTGGAAAAGAGTGATATAAATGCAGTCCATTTACCATTTTTATTCACTGAATCTTTTCTGTACTGTGAATAAAGTGTATGTTGAATGTAAACAACTGTTTAATTTCATTTTCTCATTTAATTATTTATGTAAATGTTGAGCATCATCTGATCTTAGGATGCTAAACCTTTTTGGGAACCTCCACATTTATACTACAGCATATTAAAGTCACCACCCACACGACTACGGGATACTACATAGGCAAAACAAGGTTGGTTTGTTCATTGATTTTGTGCATTAAAGTTCATCAAATTTGAATAAGTTTGTCCTTATATGTTTCGTTTTTATTTGGAGAGTTGCAACATGGTAGGATTAACAACCTGTAGACTCATAGTTATGAGGTTGTTTGGTTATTGTTATAAAAAAAAAACTATTTGTGTACCTTAAGTCTGTGACCTGCATTTGAAAATAAAAATTATAATAAATAAATAACCTGTAGACTCATCTCTCTCAGACTGTAGACTCATCTCTGTACAAATACATCTGATCTTGTACCTCTTGTTGCTGCAACTTAGATATAGGTTCAGGATAAGGATATAGATCCTTATAAACTTACTTGTATGCTTTTGTCAGCCGATCAGTGCAGTGTGACGGCGAACTACGGGGGCCGGTGATGAACACATTTAAGCAGGGGTGTAAGCAGCTCTCAGTTGAATGGAGTCAGAGCTCCATCTACTGGTCAAACGGTGCAAGGACATTTTACATTGCCGACACAAACATTATTTCAGTAACTGTTCTGTTTATGAGAAATTATCGGCGTTCTATCGGCAAAATTTCTGCTGATAGTGAGTACTTCGAAAAGGGCTTATATCGGTCGGGCTCTACTTTTTGGTTTATTGTTTTGGGGAATTTCAGGTATTTGTTATTGAGTTTGGGCAGCACCGTGGCTTAGTGGTTAGCACTGTTGCCTCACAGCGAGAAGGTCATGGGTTCAATTCCCATCTGTAGCATTTCTGTGTGGAGTTTGTTCTCCCTGCGTTTGCGTGGGTTTCCTCCCACATCCAAAGACATGCGGGTTAGGTGGATTGGAATCTTTACATTGTCCATAGGTGTGCGAGTGGGTGTGAATGTGTTTGTTTGTCTGTTTGTGGCCCTGTGACCGACTGGCGTTCTGTCCTGGGTGTACTCCGCCTTGCGCTCTATGACTGCTGGGATAGGCTCCAGCCCCCCGCGACCCTTAATTGGAGTAAGCGGTTGAAGATGACTGAGTTATGGAGTTTGGCTCTCTTTTACAGAAAAGCTAGCATGCAACAATGGTTGTCAAGTTGTGGCACGTGTGCTTGAGGTGGTACTTGAAGTGGTAGAGCAAACTTCACATTAATGTCTGCAAAGCCAAATCACAGAAATGTAATAAGTTTACTGCAATTATGTTAATGTGCAATATTATTGCACATTAACATAATTGTGAATGAAGTGGAATTCATGTTTGGTGAAATGGAGTTGAATTGGTAGTTTGATGGATGTGAGATCATATACAGAATGTGACTTGCACAGTGTAAAAGTGAGCTGGGACGGCGATGATGTAACTATAAGCACAGCATTCTTCAGATACTTTGTTGGTGAGGTTACAATGTTGTGCTAAAAACTTTAATAAAGTCTTATTTCACCCTGTTATATATGCAATGGTATAAATTATTATTCTACTCTCAGAACTGTGATGAAAATGGTCTTTTATGATAAAGTTGGATGTCAGCCCTCAGTGATGGATCAAGGACAAGAGAACGTAACTTTTCATCTTCAGCTGATTACAAATGAAAGTCCAATTTCTCCCATGTTAACTGACATTTCTGCCCCCAGGTGATTTATTCTCATTAATCACACTGGTTGGACATCAGCTCCAAGTTAAGGTTTAAAGTGGTTTTTACTGTGAGATATGACTTCACTAATAATATAATGTTAAAAATGTACTTTTTTATGCAGATTTTTTTCCACTTATTTATTAGACTTTATTTAGAATACATCTAAGCATAAGTGAATGCATATGATTGACTATTTTTAAAAAGTAAATAAAGGCCAAATATCAAAAATGTTCCTTTTCAGGGAATTTTTAAGAACTGACGGAAATCTTACTTGTTCACTAAAGCCTGTGGTCTTAAACTCCATATCCCTCAATGTGTAAAGTGTCCTTGGGTATTTTGAAAGGTGCAATATAAATTATTATTATTATCATTATTATTACTAAGGTAACTGTTTTAACTCGGGCAAAGAATAGTTGCAAAGCTGTCCGTATTTTTTGTTTTTAGAAAAATGTAAGCGCTGTTGGAATCAGCTGGGGTTTTGGGCTATAAATAAACTATAGCACTCACAGTCTGCTCTTGTTCAGTCTTTTAACAAATCCTGTATAATTGTGCTAAAAGGATCAAATGTGCTGTTTCCTAATAGTGTTTGGATATTTATTTTACATTCTGATTACTTTTCGTTAGCACTGTTGCCTCACTTGCTGTGAAGCAACAGTGGATCTTGGATCTCTTCCCACCTGGGACCTTTCTGTGTGGAGTTTGCATATTCTCCTCGTGTTTGCGTGGGTTTCCTCCAGGTGCTCCAGTTTCCTCCCACTTCCAAAAACATGCAGGTTAGTTGAACTGGGAATTTTAAATTGACTGTAGATGTGGATGTGTATCCTGCCTTTTACTCTATGACTGCTGGAAGAGGCTCCAACCCCCTGTGACCCTTGACTGGAATAAGCAGGTATAGAATATGAATTAATTTTGATTATTCACTTTATTGTTACAGAGAATATGTAATCTGAAATTATTCCACACACTCCAATACAGTAGGGGACATTATGCTCCACTAAAGTTGGTTTGCAAGCTGCTGATAAACACAAAGAAGAACTAATTTAATTTTGTTATTAATTGATAGGTGTCATTTTTATTTTCAGACTGTGGCTGACAGTGTGACCAAGACGAGTGCCTTAAAGCAGCTATTCATGATAGATGTAATCGACCACGTTGAAAACAGCAACCATACTGAAGTTTTGTGAGATGTTAGCAAGACCAAAACAATCACGGAGGCAAAGCTGAAGCATTGGATATATGTAACACAAAGAAATCAGCTCACACTTAACAGTGGCACAGAATTTAATCTTGAAGATACCCAATCCTGAAGGCCATGATAATAATTCATTTCTTGGTAGAGTTTGGCAGTGATCGGACCCGTTCCAGTTGAGCTGTTGGTAGGAAAAACTCCGGACAGCAACAAACGTTTTTATAAACAACACAAATTATAGGTCGGATTATTATTATTACTATTTCATTCTCTATATGTTGCAGGCATTAGATATAAGTAAAAAGACATCAGAACAAACATGTTCCACACCACATTGCTGAGATTTTGGGGTAAAGAAAACACTGACTACGTTTACATGCCGTTAATATTTGGGTTAAGGTCAATATTCCAGTTTCTGAATCATTAGGAATAACCCGTTTACATGCTTAAGCAGACAGAGTTACTCCTGTATACATGGTCATTGGTATCATTTGGAATATCCCCATGTAAACAGTGATGCATGGACAACCTCCAGACGCACGGAGAACGTCATGACGCAAATATGCATTTCTGTTTCTTCTTCCTCTTTCTATTGTCAATAAAATACATTATATTCCTGTCTTTCATGATACTAACGAAGTATTCTGTTTCCTCCTCGCTCCAAAAGTGTGGTGCTGTGCTGCCACGTCTGGATTTCGCCATACTTGTTTACCTCTGCTTCTGTGGTGTCCGGTGAGTTGCGCTCGCCGCATACAAGTAGTTGCCGTACTCAAAAGACCAAGATTCCTTGTGGATAGGACATGCACAGAACACAAAATAATGTTCCTTTCTATGGGGATATCCCGATGCGTGTTTATATGACCTGATATTCGGATTAGAAACGGAATAACCCAGGGGTCATATTCGGGTTTTTAAAAACTGGAATATGAGCATATTCGGGTTTTTGCGGGTGTTTACATGGCCGTGCGTAACCGGGTTATTGCTAATATCCCAGTTATGAAAGGGTTATTGGCTGCATGTAAACGTAGTCAATGCAGCTGACCAAAGAGACTTCATGGAAGAGGACAGATGGAACAAACAGATAGTAGTAGGACAGTACTGTGTGCACAATTCCTAAAATTGAGCACAAAAAGTCAATAAAACAATAAAAACTACAATGTTCACTCCTGCTGATGCTCAGAGCAGCCATCTTGGTTTGTGAACTCGGGGTATGTAGGGTTTGAACAAGTTTTTGTCTTGGAATTCTGTCCTCAGGGGGCATTCCTGGTGGATGAGACTGGGAAAATCTTGGATGCACCATTCAACACCATGGGTAAAAATAAGAACTGCATTGGAAAGAAACTAGCAATGATACTTGTGCTGCACTATCTCCCATTTTGTTTAAGATAGGGCCCATGAGTTTAACACAGAGTCTTATCCCATCTCATGAAGTTGCTGTATAGCCAGTGATGGGCAGATTTGAGTTTCAGTGCACCAAAACCAGGAATCCCAAACATGAATTGAATGACATATGTGGAGAGAGAGAGAGATAGAGATCATATAATATTTTGTGGAAATGCAACCGTTGACATTGATGCATTTAAAAACATGCCCATGTCATCATAACTAGCCATCATAAGGAATAATAAAAGTATTAATTTGCTGGTGCTATTGGAAGTACTTGAAGCTGTATTCCTCTTTGGCAACCACAACAACAACATTAGCATTGATTTACACTTTCCTTTATTAAGTTCACAGGCTACAGCCTGTTTGCACGGCTCAGCAGATCTGTGGCATTGACAAGTCAGGCAAGTAGGCTGGAAAATAATTTATTCAAATTGTTTCAACCGCAATTCTGAGTCTTTCACATACAGAGAATATGTAATCTGCAGCCTCACTTTAAAATCAATAACCTCTCTAAGGTTTAGGCCCACAAGCAATATATTTAAAGACTGGAAAGCCTTTTTTTGTGGTTTCAAAGTTCATTTAAAGCTCAATTTCGTTTTGCCTTTCACTTGAACTGCCATTCAGGCACTTATAAAAGACGGGAGCCCTGAAGAGAGAAGTGAAGCAATTCGTTTCACAGAAAGGCTGACCCACACGCTTTCTTCTGTCACTCTTTCTCCATAAATCCCATGTCAGGCGTACAGACACGTCAGTCACAGCTTGTGCTTTTAGAGCGTTCAGCAGCGAGCAGAATGCCACAGGAATAGCTCAGGGTGAAATATGGCGCAATTCATGCAAAAACAAACTCTAGAATAATAGACGTTTCATAATCTACATGAATTGTTAGGCTTGGAATTTCATCTTGAGAACATTTGCCTTCACTGTATTGTCTAATGAGTTTCCTCAGTCAAAAGCATCTGCTCATTTTTTGTTTTCTGAATTTATTTCAAATTATTTGTACTGTTGGCAAGTTGATTGTGATTCAACCTTTGTACATATTGTTGCAACTTAAAAAATATCTTTCATTTTGACAAGTAAATGTGGTGCAGTTATCTTCATGACAAGGTACAAATTCTGAAACAAACAGACTGGATTTTTTTTTTTTTTTTTTTTTTATAAAACTTTTCTGCTTGTCTGTTGCTGATGACTGACAAAGTGCATGATAAAACAGCATCTCCCTCTGCTGGCAAACTGCAAAAAAAAAAAATGCCTCACATAAGAATAGAATAGGTCACATCTTTTTGCTTATTCCACAGTGATCCTTGTACAAACAAGTGAATTTAACAGTGGCGGTGCCAGGAAAGTTTTGTTGGGGGGGCTGGGGTAAAAGTTGGAGGGGCTCCACAAAGTCATTGAAATGAACAATATATAGTAAATTGCTTTATAAATACCAAGGTATATGTTTTAGTCACCCGTGCTCCTCTAAAATGTGGTATCAATGCACACACACATCACTTAGAATGATTGCAAGGCCAGTAAACTTGCACATAGGTATAAATAAAGACAACTGAAGTTTGAAGAGTGGCCGTAATAAATATTTAGGAAACCTAAATTTTTGGAGTATGGAGTTAAATTTGTCTCATTAATACTTGCAAATGCACAGAGGGTGATTTACAAATATCCTTTGATTTGTACGTGTGCTTTGTGATCCACGAACACAAATTTCTGATTTATAACTTGTGTGTGGGTTTTTACAAATAAATGTTTATTTGCAAAACTGAAAATTCTGTTTGTGAAGGGTGATTCAGCATTGGTGGATCACCGAACACACACATTCATCACTTTGCTCAGTTACGCAATATTGAGACATTCTCAGCGCAAAAACTGCAGTTGAGATCCACAAATATGTCAGTCACTATTCACATTATTGGCAGAATTATTGGGGGGGCTGGGGGGGGCTTGGCTCATTATTGGGTGGGCTTAAGCCCCCCCCAGCCCCCACTTGGCGCTGCCACTGGAATTTAATATGGTGTGAGTGTAAAATAATTTGCATTTCTCCACAGGATATGTTAAAGATTTAACCAAAAGTGAATGTTATTCAACTGTCCAAATTCAGTCACTGTAAAACCAGAAACACTGTGTAACATAACTGAGATTAAAAAGATATAGCAAGTTATGTTTTATTTCTTAGAGCACATCACAACTTTACCCACTCTTTCAGTGCCGGATGTATGCTGTAAAAAAGGGTGCATATTTACTTTTATGCATCTTTTTTGCGCTTTTATCCAAAGCAAATTACAAAAAACACTTGACATTCAGTCATACTGATGCAAGGAGTAATTTGGGGTTCAGTTTCTTTCTGAAAAACACGTGCTGCAGTAAGCGTGGACTGTACCCCTGACGCATTAGTTAATCAACACCCTGCTCTGCCTATAATTCAGTACACTGCGGTTAACCTTTACGCTTTCTAAAACCTTGAGATCCACTCAGTCTGTGTTCGAGTTGTGATGTTCTGACACAGAGGATAACAGTGGGTCGGCTCTGCAGATAGAGGTGGCAAACATCATGTTCAGTTCCTTGTTACTACTTTTCTACACACTGTCATGGAAACGAACCTGTCAGGAAAACTGCTGTGACACCTGACTGTTTGTGATAACAACAAGGCAGAAAACCCAACGGACAGACAGGCACGCAAAAAATGCTAATGTGGCGACGCAGAAGGAAGTTCAGCAAGGAGTGTGTGAAAGATGAGTTGAAGGATAACACATGAAGATACATGAAAATGTGCATGAGGAAGCAATGAACAAGGTCACTGATAGCACACAGCTATCTAAATGGTTGAACTGTATGGCCTTATTCTTAAAACATTCTACAGTGTATCTTCAAGGAAGTGAAAATTCCAAAGATAACTGTGTTCTAAATATGTTAAATTCTATATGCAACTAAAATATAAATGCAAAACCCATTTTTTTAGGAATCGAAGTAACGTAAAAGTCTATTTCCTCCAAATTTTGTTTACAAATTTGTGAAAAACTTGGTGTTATATTTGCCAAAATAATCCATCCACCTGGCTGGTGTGTCATGTATGAGGATGCTGATTAAACAGCATGATTATTGCACATTAAAAGGTCAGTTGATCTTGAAAAAAAATCTTAAGTGAAGTCAAACGTGGGGGGCCATTCCTGCAGACAGTATGCTGGCTGCACACTCCCTGTACACATGTGACATTTGTGGCATTGTGTTACGACAAAAACACATATTTACTAGTGTCTTTTTATTGTGGCCAGTCCAAGTTACAACTGTGCAATAATCATACTGTTTCATTGGCATGATGATATGCCACAGCAGCAAGTGGATGAATTATGTTGCCAAATGTGAAGTGCAAATTTGTGAACAAAGTGTAACAAATGTGTGAAAGAAATGTGAAAGAAATAAGGCTTTTTTTTAAGCATATAACACGTTAGATCTTTTACATTAACGCATGAAAAATGGGCACAAAAAACAAAAGTATTATACTTTTGATATTTTAACATTTTGACATTGACATTCCTACAATCTAACAAATCTCACACAGTGTCAGCATTTTGCAAAACCAACGTACCAATATTAAAAAAAACATACATGTAGTGCTGTGTTTTACATATGGGAGTCTTTTATTGCAATTGTATTTTGTAGGTTTGTTTAGAAAGTCCTATATTATTATTATTAGCCTTTCTGTCCTTGCCTGCATCCGTGGACATTATAACATATTTGGAACCACTGATATGGACATAATTTTATTATCAAATTTTTTGCTCAATAGAAAGTTTCAATAGTCTGTAACGGAACAATTTGTCAACTGTGATATTATCATTCCAACAGCTGAAAACAACAAAATTCATCCACTCCTCATCTCTCAGTAAGCAGTGAAGCTTGAGGTACTATCTTTAGTTTAAGTTAGTCAGGGATGTTACTCAAGTTACTCAAGTTTCTGTTTGATCGAACTGAGAAGTTTTTCTGAAAATTACCATAAATTCCTGTTTTGACCTTTGATCCCAATGAAACTACATCTCACTTCTCACTGATTTTCCAATGTTAAGAGATTGATTTAACAGAATGTAAAAAATGTTAGTTGAATATCTGCCTTTTAGTTTGTGGTGATATCACGCAAAAGGGAAATGGTTTTGTGTGTTGGGAATACTTTGACACATGGGCGCAATTTGGTGGGGGATAGGGGGACATGTCCCCCCACCTTTTCAACCAGGAGGACAGAATATGGTATGTCCCCCCCACCTTCTGACATATATGTGTGTACTTGAAACATGCTATGCCAGTCTTATGTGCAAATCATGTCAGAATAGTATCTTTGTTTCTGCAAGTTTGTATTTTTAGCAGCACTGACTTGTTTACAACACCTGTTTCTTGTTTGTCACATTCGGAATTTTCTGGGACTGCATTTGCCCAGATTTGAAACCAAAAATAGTTGCCTCTAGGGACTAGTGTCTACACATAAGTATCAATGGACCATATGCTAATTTACTAAATTCTTAAAGTTAGAAAAGGAAATTAGAAAAGCTATCTAGAACCTCAGAAAGCCCATCTGCAATTATTGCTTGATCTCCAAAATCAGTCTATGCAAGTGAAATTATGTTCAGTGTGAGTGTTGTCATTAGTGCCACTTCAAAAATTAAATTCATGATAAGTAATTTATCCTAAACTTATGATCTGTTGATTTTTCAAACTTATGCAAAAACAAATCTTGAGAAAAAAATACAGTATGCGATAGTTAATAATTATTAAGAGCCTGTTCATATTTATGAATACATTTTATCACATTGCAGTGGTTTTTTTAAATGAAAACTCAACCTATCATTCTTTTTGAGTTCTACACATGTGGTGATACCTTATTTACACCAGGATGTTAATAAAATCAATGCTGGCTATTCTCAGAATAAAGTACTTAAATCCACAGTTTCAGTTAGACCCCCGGCCTATGGGCTTCGGCTCTGCGGGCCTCGCACTTTGTCCCCCCCAATTTCGATTTCTAAATTGCGGCCTTGCTTTGACAACAAAATAAAGAGTAGAAAAACTCCAAACTCCAAAATAGCTGCAACAAAGCAGGTTGTGCACTGCGTGAATAATTTGCCTGATTTCACTGATTTGTTTGATTTTGCTGCTGAAACTTAATGGGGACATGTAGCATAGACTTTATAAGCTCCATGGAGGGCTGTTTACAGTCAGTGTACATAAGTCAAAGCGTCCATATCATTTGAAAAGATGATATTCCAGATAAATGCTTTTACTCCTTTTGATCACAGTTCTGAAGCTTTAATCTTAAACACGTGCACTCACACATGCATGGGCTGGCACAGAGCTAACCGTGTCTTCCTCACATCTTCTGTATTCAGCACAACAATTCACTTTGATCACTGCTGCCTTCACCTCTTAACCTGCTTTGATGCTAAAGGCTGCTGCGCATCTCGCGCTCTTAACGCTTTGATTCAAAAAAATTATAATTTTGCTAACTTTCCACATGTCCTTCCCCTCTTCTTTGCTGTGTGGCACTTGTCATCTTTCCTCTGCCATCCTGTTGGCTTGCGGCAGATGTGACATCATTGCAACAGCTTGTCTCCGCTCCGCACCCCCCGTTTCCCTGACTCTACAGCATCTATGTCTCCCACGCATTCCTTCCTTCTTTCTGCTCTTTTGCACACACACATGCAGCCATTTTGATCTCACCAGATCTGAGAGTCTCACCGGGGTAATGAGAGGAAGAGGAGAAAAGACAAGCAAAAATGGAAAAAAAAATGAAAAGAGAGAGTCAGAGAGGGAGAGATAGGGGATCTGGCACACAGAGATAAAGCTGAAGCAGCCATGCTGTTGTGTAATGGTAATCAAAAAAGCTTGAGCTGTTTGGCTGCCATCTTGGCTCTGCTTTTAGTCAATTTTCCCCCCCAATCAGGAGCCATGTGACTTTCTGCATGAGGTAGCACTGCTGGTACTGCAGCACACAGTGAAAGGGAGATGAGAGAGTGACAGAAAGGGAGAGAGAGCAAGCAGAAAAGGGAAGGTTGGAGTGAGATGGGTGAGACACAGAGAGTGGTAAGCAGTGGGGAGCGCATGCTTGAGTGGGTGCATGTGAAAATTGGGAAAGGAGGGGGCATCTTCTGCTCGCAAGCAATCTATTTTTACCATTTAGTCTGAACAAAGGAAGTGATTGGCTCCACTGTGTTAGGACAGAGCTCCTTCACACTGCGAACAAAGCCTTAAAAAGGACGATTCGAGGCAAAGTCACAACAGCAGGTCACAGGGTCGACTACGAACAAGAAGAGACACATACAGACGGGCACATCTACACTATTACGCGCTCACGTTTTGATTCGTCACTACTGGCAACAAAAAAAGAAACAAACAGAAAAGATGTGCAGCACAAGAGAGAAAGAAAAAGTGATGTCAGGATAAGAGGGGTAATTTGTTTGCAGATTTTTGCACAAAGGACGGGGAGGATCCTCCATCCACCATCGAACAAGAATGCAAACAAACCAGCCTTCAAATGCAATGATTTAAAGCATGTGTGCGCGCGCACACACACACACACACACACACACACACACAGATTGAGAAACTGCACGGCAAGCATCGAATGCCGTTCTCCTGTGATTATCTGAGATCCACGAGCCTCAACTTGCTGAGAACCTACTCGTGAAGGCGCAAACGTCCGCACATGACGTGCGAACGTGGATGCGCGGCGTGCATGTGGCAGATCTGCTGGTGGACTTCGTTTTCTGTGTGTTCCGTCAAAAACATGTGGATGCCATTAAAAGTTTCTGCTCTGCAGTAAAGTCTGTCAACAGAGAGAGCGAAGGCAGCAGGAAGACTGGAAAATACGATCGAGGTGAACGGTGTGGAAGCAGAGGGCCGATCCGAGGAGAGAACATCAAGCGGAGGCCTATAATATTATTGCATCTGATAGCCTGCTGCCGATGAATCAGAGCAACCCCATTAAAATGATACTGACATCCTAATTCAATCTACCCTCTCTAAATCCCCCGGAGCAGATGCCGCGATTCAATTTCTATCTGTTGTATCTGTTACTCGTTCCCTTGTGTAACTGTCTCTGTAGCCTGCACACTCTCAGTGGGGTACGACCAGGGGCGTAGGCAGAAATCATAAAATGGGTGGGCCCAGAAAAAATCAGACGGGCCCAACCTTTGGGGTTGTAGGTAAGGTGTAGGTATTATAATACACCGTTTGAAAAAGTGTGCCTTGTTTGGACATCGCAAGCAACGTTATCACTTAGCCTACAGCACTGGCAAAGTGAGCACACAGACGCGACACGTCAGACACAAGTACTCTTCATGGATAATGCAAGCTGCAGTGCAGCGCCACACACACACACATTCAGTGCAAGTCTGGTAGCCTACTTGGCTCGGCCTAAACCCAAAATGTCAATAGGTATTTAAATAAGGCATTGCTTCAAAAATGAATTCCAAGTTTAATGATGAACACATCTCAGCCAACTGCACAGATGCTGTGTGCACAGTTATACAGACATAAAGTGTCAGACACAAGGCACCCCATGGATAATGCAAGCAACAACGCAACACTTAGTCATGTAAAGTCCTTTTAAAAAAAATTCAAAATATATCCGCAACATGAAAACAGGTTGGCTCGGCGGCCAAATTAAAAACCATCAGAACAGACACCAACATGATTCATGGCAGTTGCAATATAATATTAACAATTAGGCCTATTTAGAAGAAAAAGTAATTAATGGTCTCACACTTACATTTGATGAATCCTTTTAATGCTACAGCAGGAGACGACGGGGTTTTTTGTTGAACTCTCTTATCACGTCATCACAGTCCAACGATTCACTCAGTTTTCTTTCAAGGGAGAGTGCATTCAGTCTGTGAGTCAACATGGATGTTCTGGTGGATGTTTTTATCCGATTAACAGTAGAAAACAGCCGTTCGACGGTGCATGTTGTTATTGGCATTGTGATGGAGGCCGCCAGAAGACATATTTATTTGAGGGAAAATGTGGTCCCTCGTTATCGTGGGAGTTACATTCAAAAATAACCTGCGATAAACAAAATCCGCGAAGTAGTCAGCGCTATTTTTTTACAATTTATAGATGTTTAAGGCTGTAAAACCCCTCACTACACACTTTTCTCAAACAGGCATTAACATTTTCTCACTTTTCTCTCCTGTGTAAACACTCTCTTTTTTCTTCTGTGCGAGAAGATTATAAACAGACACACGCAGAACACAATGCGCGTGCTCTCCCTTCGCTCACTGCCTCTGGAGGTACGGATGCGGGACCCGCGAAGAATCCAAGTCCTCTCTCGGTGGCCACGGAGCTCTGCGTCTGCGCTCAACATCCAGATCAAAACAGCGAGCGTAGTCTCTGGACCTGTTGCCAGATTTGGCGCAATTCTGCACAGCAGACAGGAGGAGGTGGCCTGCAGCTGCATTTACTGAGCCTGCAGAAAGCGCATCGGAGGCAGTGAGAGCAATTGCGGTGATGCCGACCAGTGCCAGCGAACGGCCCGTCTGATAAGGACGCAGACACAATGCGCCGTTTAAAAAAAAGCATGCAAAATTGCACTAAAAATCAGCGAAACTGCGAGGCCCGCGAAACGTGAACTGCGTTATCGCGAGGGACCACTGTACTCTGAAAAATGAATTAATAAAAATCACAGAAGATGAACCAGATTTTTTTGACAAAATTTATTAATTGTCGTTCAGTGCTAATGCAATACCATATCATAGGAATACAATGAGGCAACGACAGGTGACTGTCGAATGTCGACTCAGCCTTCTCATTGGATGGGGTGGGCCTGGCTGACAAGTGGGCGGGCCCAGGCCCATCCAGGCCCATCCTTGGCTACGCGTAAGGGTACGACTGAAGAAAATTGTTCCAATGTCAAAATGGTTACAAAAAAAAAAAACAATCAAACACTGTGGAAGGGGGCAGATTAGAAGAGCTGCTTGATTTAGGAAAAAAGGGAGCGAAACATTTGTGGAGAGATGTTTTCTTTGTGCTCTCTGATATAACAACACGGGAGAATGAGGACACTTGAGTGGAAATAATCTGTGTTGTACCGTATTTGTAGAAAGCATGACATCTTTACACTCAGTTTCAAGACCAACACAATAGTGTAGCAGTCTTCACATAACAGTAAAATTAAAAAATAGAAAAAAGAAAAAAAAATTACCCAATGTTCAATCCAGATAATATCTAACAACAGCTACAATGTCAGACATTAGAACTCACTAAGTCTTCCTAAGAACCTTTAACAAGACTAAGCCATTTTGCAAATATTACTAAAGAAAGCACCTCAGAGTAAGGGAGCATTTGCTAAATATTCAGATCAGTATCAGTCCAGTATTAGATATGGATGTTTTCCTTGAGGGGAATAGAATATTTGTTCCACACTTTGAGTTCCTGTTTTGTCAGCAATGTACATCCAGAGAAGTGTATTTATTAACATGTTAGTAGTTTAAGACAGGCAAAACTGAATCGGATTGGTATCGTATCAGCAGATACTGAAGGTTCCAGTATCGGTTATGTATCAGACATAAAAAGTGGTATTGTGCCAACCCTAGTTCAGACTCAGGAAAAATCTGAAAAGCATCACTGCGGCATACGATGGCTCTTTAGGCATTAGCATGAGCTGGACGAGGTTTTATTTGTGTGCACATTAATGATTTTTTTCAGCATGTCATAGATTGATTAATACTGACTTAATTAACAGAGTATGAACTTTCTATTTCATGCATTCATTTACATTGCAGGTGGATTCACTGACACATCTAAAACCAGTCATTTTAAAATGTTTCACCAGGAATTCAGCAGCATCTGTGTTGCTGTAATTGGGAGATGTCGTATATGTGAATTTATTTTCTCCTTTCTCTTGGGTATCTTCTCCAATATGATCCATATTTTGTACGCATCTTAGGGTGATTCTTAGACTACGGGCACTTATGTCCTTTGATCATATTGTATGAAAAACAGAAAAAAGGGGAAATTTCACACTTTATAGTTATCTTACAATGAAAGTGTGTTAAGAAATTTGTTCTAGTAGTCTATGATGACTTTTCACCTTTTTTCAGCATCATTCTATGCCAATATGCCGTTTTGTGCTTGTCCCACACCCAGACTTTTGATCTTCAATGATAAAATGAATGGTAAAGAAACATTTTTTCTAATGTTTTAAAATATCTCTGAATAAAATATCAGTAAATAATCAAACGTAATTGGGGTATTCAATGTCATACAACTGTTGTGATTTTTTTGTAAACAAAATGTAGTGTCCCACACTATTGCCGTAATTTCCACCACAACACTGTAATGTCCCTAACAGTTTGTATGAAAGATTGTTTGGGTAGTTTCTATGGAGATAAACAGTGACATCAGAGCCCATGTATATAGCGCCAAATCACAACAAACAGTTGCCCCAAGGCGCTTTATATTGTAAGGCAATGGTGTGGTGGAAATTACATTTACAAGGCCAATAGTGCCCGTAGTTAAAGAATCACCCTTTAACGGTCATCAGCTGACATCGATATTGGTAAAAACAGTGGAGTTTCAGTTGTAAACCTGTCAGTAAATCCCAAATGACAACATTTCTGCTCCTACTACATCAAACACATGCTTTCTTTATTTAAAAGGTATTTATATGTTTCAGCTATAATATCTCATCATAACCTGTTTTCAACAGATGTCATATCATTTTAAAGGCATCATATTGTGTTCAATCAGTTTGTTATAGTTAAATATGTTAAACACCTCAATTAAAGCTGAAAGTCTACATTTCAGTCAAAATAAAAGTTCTGAAACTATCTAATGTTGTACTGTATGTATGTACCCAACTGCACAACATGATATCACACTATTTATTATTTTTAAAGATTAAATTTTTGTTTAAATCTTTTTGCTATTAGCAGCACATATGCAGAATTAAGGGTGTTGGTCAGTGAGTCTGCGACCTCAGGGATGTCAGTGAGTGAGTGAGTCTATAAAATTTCCATTACTCTGTAAAAATGTCTACATATTTGGTTCTGAATTTTGGGGTTTAATAGATACAGGTGAGTATCAGTGAACCTCCTATTTTAGGCTGTCTTATACATGCAAAATAAAATAACAGGCAGACAGATGTATCAAATTGCTTGTTGCTAACAGATTTGTCCCGGAGGCCACTGGAAGCCACGGATGACTTGTATGCAAGAGCAATTCGATCTCTGTTGGTTTAAGGTTGACTGAGGTGCTATACTACTCATAAGGGCACAAACAGTCAAGACAAATACTGAAAAATGGGCACTCTTACACTTACAGAGTGCTACACCTGCACCTTACAGTGATTCAAGTGTTTTCTTTGATACCATAAATGGTGGTTCTGTGTGAAGTTGATGTTTGATTAATTCTGTCCAAAACAGAACCACTGTGTCACTGATTTAAGCCCCTTTCACACCGGGCCAATGCAGAGTTACGTATTGCTGCGTACTTACTACACTGAGCTCATGCAGCCATATGTGGCATATGCTGAGGCACACAAGGGTCTGCAAAATGGATGCAAAAAATTAAACGTTTAGTTTTTTTCATGGACATTCATCATAGAGCCCTGCATCCAGCGCTATACACACGTCTATGCAACACTTTGCTACTGTATGAAAGTCTATGTAACACTGTGCTACAAGCCTCCGTAATTGTACACTACCCTACACCAGTCTGGTGAAAAATTCTTTTAGTTTTCTATCAGTACGAAAGAGGTTTATTCATCCCGCTGGATTCTGCTGAATTTTGGTGGCAGTGAAGTTTCAAAACCACAGAAGAAGAAGGGGCGGGCCAAAGCTCCCCCCCTGCACGCAACATACACAGCCATTCCTGTGTAATAGATACACAGCCCAGTGCAACTCTATGCAGGCCCGGTGTGAAGGGGCTTAACAGACAACCCTTGACAACATTAAATCCATCTTGATTCTGAATTGGGCACCGCAGTCTCGTTTGAGAGTGGGCACTAAAGGGGTAAAATATGATGCATATGATGTAATTTCTCTATTTTCGGGGAAGGAAACAGCATTTTCTCTGAGTTTTTTGGGCAAATACTACACGTCGCAAACAAAGTGAAAATGGAAAGAAAAAGTGACAATGTGGTGGGAAGTGGACATGTGTTGCAGTTTGTTATGACCCGAGCTCAAACATATCGAGGCAAGTTGTGCAGGCAAGAGAAAGTAGCTACTCTGGTTAGCTGTGTAGGCTAACACTTACCGACTCGCTTCATCTACTCTTCCCCACTGGAAACGAAAAAAAAAAACACTTTTCGCAAATACTTTGGTGATTGCAGCTGAAAACAAAACAGTACACCATTTGTCCGTGTGAAGTTCTGCTGTTATATATTGCACAACTTCAGCCGTGGTCCCCATAAGTAATCAAATCCCGCGATATCACGCAGGGTTCAAAGGTTCACAGGTCATGTTAGCAATGGAAAGTTGACATATACTGTGTATGTTTAACCAATTCATCAGACTATCCTGTGTAAATATCCCATATCTGCTGTATATCAGCATTAGGCCAAAAATTAACCTTGGCTTGTGGCCTTGACTTTTAAGCAATTAGTTTTCAAAATCTAATCACTCAGGTCTTGGTTAACCTTCAGTCATTTCAAGTACTGTCCAAAATCGGATCCAAACTGTTTGGAGTTATTTTGTTGACACGCAAAGCCAAAAACAAAAACAATACCCCCGCACGCGTGACTACCAGATAAACCCTGAGTGAAACTGCAGTTGTCCCTGTATGTGACAAAACACAGTCATTAATCTCCGACACGGCAAACTGTAGCACGACAAAAGAGCCCATCGAGCAACTCGACTCGGCCACGTGTGCCGAGAGAGTACAACACGGTTTCAGTCGCACACAGGGAGAGACAGACGTGCATGCATGCACGGCAGCTTGACACTGGCCCTAAAGCAGCAACGCTTTTACATAAGTCATCTTTTTTGACAGCACCACTGAGCACAGAGGGGGTGTGGGAAGGGGCAGCAAAAACAGAGCAAGAGAGACAGAGGGAGACATAGAGAGATAGGCACTCACCGGGGCAAGCACAACCTCCAACAGACATCTTCTCACATGTTGGTCTCTGCTCTGAACAAAACAGCTGCTCTTCGTCCACGCGCTGCTCGCATGGGCTAAGTGAGCAAAACAACACAGACAAGAGGGGTGGAGAGATAAGAGGGAGTGGTACAAAAAGAGGCATGTACAGCACACCAACTCTCTCTCTCTCTCTCTCTCTCTCTCTCTCTCTCTCTCTCTCTCTCTCTCTCTCTCTCTCTCTCTCTCTCTCTGTGTGTGTCAGAGGCAGGAAGTTGGCAGTGTTGCTCAGGCTGCATCATTAATAGGCATATTGCAACACAAGTGGGAGGGAAAATGAGCGAGGATTGAAATAGAAATAGAAAGAGCCCTGACGGTGTGTGAGACAGGAGTAAGTAATGCAGAAGGGAGCAAGGGAGCCTGTGTGAGTGTGTGTGTGCGTGTGTGTGTGAAAGGGAGAAGGCAGGAGGGAGGCAATTATAGCAAAGGAGAGGAGAAAGAGAAAATGCACAAGGTATGCATGTGTGTGGCAGTGATGCATCGTCTATTTTTGTCCGCGCTGCTGTGGGAGATAAACATACTCAGTAGGAGCCCAGAGGCGGAGGGTCATTACTGCCAAACAAGCACACCCTGCCTCTGCATGACAGATTTCCATCTCTCTTTCCGTCCCCTTTCCCCTCGCTCCTTCCTCCCACTGCAGAGAAGAAGTCTGGCGTTAATCACTACAGAGAGTATCGATTAAAAATGCAAAAGCCCACCTGGAGCGCTGGGACGCAGGAGGCCCCATGGGAGGAAAGCGCGTGTAAATTTGCACACGCGCATAAATGCGGAGAGGAGCTGCGTGTAAACAGTGACTGCGGACTGTTTACCCGAGCAGCCTGTGTCTCTCTCCTCTGCCTCCTCTTTTCACTCTTTCAATTTCACTTCATATTACGCTGACCTTTCTGCAGCTCAATGTTACATGATGTGATTTCGTTTCATTTCCTCCTCCTCCTCTCTCTCTGGTTTCCCTTCAATCCTGTAACTTTTGCAGGCAAAAGTCTTCAAAGCAATAATCTCATAATCTCCCACTTCACTAACACCGCCGCACATACCGACTCCCAGGAGGCCGAGCGGTTTTTGTTGTTTTGTGTACTTGATCCTGTCAGGTGGATAACAGCCTGAGTTATTGTTGTAGAATATGTGGGGGGGAAAAGGAAATACACAACATAATGCCGCATCAAATAGCTGTAGGCTTCAAAAGGATGATGCGCGGTGCAGTATGTACTTGCTTCTGCTACACCAAATGAGTGAGTTGAAGCACAAAGGTCAAATCTCTGCTGCCTGTCGCTCACAAACAAAATCACAACAAAAACTGTCCACACTGACACGCGTGATGTATTCTGTTCTCACTCAGACAGACATGACTTGTCTCATCTTTCTCTGCACATTATGTCACCATTTTATCCTTTGTGCACCTCATAGTTGGTGATCCGTGCGTATGACAGCCACAGATGCTGCTGCTGTAAAATGGTAAATGCTGAACAAAGGCAGATATAAAAGAGAAGGAGGCGCGCTGCACTGTGAGAGAGGAAAACAGAGATAACAGACAGAGAGGAACAGAGGTGGGGTGCGTGGATGGGATTTGGAAAATGGCATCTTGTTTCCAGCAGCAGTGTTTTTTTTGAAGCGGAATACAGTTGGGCGTGCTGTGTCTAACTCTCTCTCTCTCGTCTCCTTCACATAGTGATTCCCGCTCTGTCAACACATCCGCACATCACTCACAAAGCTGTGTGTGGAAGAATGAAGTTGCGCCTGTGTTCCACCGTGGGAACCAGCAGAGGCACTTCCACAACACTGTCTGACAGCAAGAGTGCACGTACACATGCACACTGACTGACTGAAGATCGTTGCCCCTGCACAAATGTCTCCTATATAGTGGCACACAGTTGTCTCAGGTGAGTTGTCAGCATCACACTCACCTCTTTTGTCTGTGCTCCCCCTCCCCTCCCCTCCCCTCCCTGCCATCCTTTCTCTCTTGCACGCACACGCAAAAGCTCAACATGCTCCATCTCAACGCTTACCTTTGTCTTCCTCTCGTCTCTTCTGCCCACACACGCTTGCTCGCAAAGTCAGGTCAGATGCACAGAAGAGACCAGGCTGAGAGAGCGGGGAAGAGTGTGCTGATGGATGTAGGCGGGAGCGGCGGGGTGGGGGGTACTAGTGTGCAAATTGGATGATGAGAAGGAAGAGGGGAAGAAAGAAGAAAGGACAGAGGAGGAGGAGAGAGAAAGAGGGGCAGTCCTCAGCTGCACTGGTATGAATATGACGCAGAACCACTTCTCTTCAGCCCCATCCTTCCATACCCACCGCGAGAGCACAGAGGGGGGAGAGGGCACTGTATCCATGGCAACGGTGGAACAGCGGTAGGTAGCAGCTAAGCAGTGTGTTATGGCACAGCGGTGTTTGTCTCACACATATTCCCGTCGACGAGTCTTTCGGCCTCGGCAGATGTACCACACGCAACATCTGCTGCGGGGAAACAGTGAATTCATGAGGACGCCACAGATAATGAGAGGATGAACAGTTGTAGCTGTACGCCAGAGGACACAAAGGTTTAGGAAAGAATAGCAGGGAATGTACAGGATATGGGCAAGGTGAGGTTCTCTGTTTCCCAGTCGATTTACACTCCTATGGTCATGCGCTTTGGGTAGTGACCAAAAGATACAAGCAACGGACATGACGTTCATCTGTGGGGTGCCTAATCTTACACTCACAGACAGGATGAGAAGTTAGAATACCTGGGAGGAACTCCAAGTAGAACAGCTGCTGCTTTGCATATAGAAAGGAGCCAGCTGAGGTGGTTCGGGCATCTGGTGAGGACGCCACCTGTTCATCTCCCTACTGAAGTCTTCCAGATGCGTCCAACTGACCCTGGACATGTTGAAGAGATTATATCTCCCTGCTGGCTCAGGAACATCTAGGGATTCCCCAAGAGGCCTTAGAGGGCCTGGCCAAGGATAGGGAAATGTGGGATGAGCTACAACCACAACCCACATCTGGATAAGCAGCACTTATTCTGCGGAGTTTCATGGTAGGATGAAACCTTTCCCAGTGTGCACCTGGCCAAAAGGCGAGGTGCAGACATAACAGGTTTGGGTCTTCTCCCAAAAGGGCAAGACTAATGTGCAACATTGCTAACACAATGGCTTTATGACAACTTTGGGGATGCAAAATGTGCTTTACAAATTGAATGAAAAATCTAAAATAAAGTGAAACATCTGAGTGACTTTTGACCCTGCCCTTTGATTTGAATGTTATAGAACGTATGCTTCTTTCACCTGCACAGTAAGATTCTGTCTTTTCTGTCAACTGATTCAAGACATTTGTGCAGATATTTGCATCCAGAGGACACCGGCTGCCCTGCCTGCTGATCACCTGAACCTCATTAGTCACAGTTTTACACTGACCAGACCGTATTGATTGGTTCTAAGTACCAGTACAGACTTGCTGCGTTTTTGATGCCTTGATTTTTGCTTTAGTTCTTGGTACTCTGTTTTTATGACAGTCTCGATTCTGCTCCCACTTCAATTACCTGTTTGCCGGTAGCCCAACAATTTTTCTGTGAACCCAGTTCTTGGGGGAATTGGGTTGTTTTCCAGTAATGTTAGTCATTCATTCATTTTGTGAACCTGCTTAGTCCTTTTCAGGGTCATGGGTGGTGGGGGTGGAGATAACCCCAGTGGTCACTGGTACATCCTGGACAAGCTGCTAGTTGATCACAGGGCTGACACAAATACAGACAAAAACATCCATAGTCCGTCTCACACTTACGGTCAGTTTAGAGATCCCATTTCACCTAACGAGAGTACACAGAAGGAACCCGCTTACCGGTAGACATGGGGAGGAGAACATGTAAACACCACACAGAAAGGTCAGATTCAAGTGAGTGACAAAGTGACAAAGTTTTTATTCGGCACACAATATATTCAAATAGAAAAAAATGAACAATTCCACAAACAAACACAGACAAAACTAGTGAGTCCGAAAGGGTGCGGGCTGAAGCAAAGCTTATTAGCGCCCACCCCTGCTCGTACAAGTCCAACAATTCTTATCAGTCATATTTACATAAATACAAATTCACTACTACATGTCGACACACAGACATACACATCAATATACTATTCACTTATAATTATATTTATATAGTACCAGATCACAAGAAAGTCGAATCAAGGCACTTTACGCCAGTAAGGACTAACCTTACCAACCCCATACATGTTGGGGAGATGATGGTCGAGTGATTAAAATGTTGGGCTTGTGACCAGAGGATCTTTGGTCTTTAAATGCCCATGAGACTGGAAAATCACTCAGGACCCTTGGGGAAGGCCATTTATCCCCAAGTAACGAGCAGTGCCCTGAGGTGTGTGTGAGGTATCCCTGTAGAGCCCTTTGACCATAAACGTGCTCTGTAACATTATTGGGATTTTCAGCCTGTCTGATAATTGCTTCATCTCAATCTCTTTGTAACTCAGACACTTTCAAGTACAGATATTACATAGGCGGCTCTAAGTTGGTGCTTAATGGGGCGTCATTTTCTCACTTTTTGTCTCTTATCCTATACTGCCCTCAGACGTAAGACACATAGAGGAAGTAAGACCAGTACAGGTTCTGAGGCCATCCAGCCCATACTTATCTCCAGATAGCTTAACGTAAACTGCATGTGAGTCAATGACTCCACCTAGAGGGAACATCAGTCCATTGCAGGTTGTTGCCTCAGCGAAGGCCAGTACAGCTGGGTGGACTGAGACGATGCAGATTAGGTGCCTTGTCCAAGAAAAAGACCTGCAGAACACACCCAGAATTGAACCCTGGCCTATATATTGGTGGTCCAACTTCTTTCCCATAGAGTCACTTGCTGTGATCTATTACATTACAATTACTACATTTTTGAGATACAATGTGATGACAGCTTGGGGTTGGTTACTGGATTGATCTTATTGTTTTAGTTTCAGATCATTATATAGGTTTTATACATTTATACATTTTAATGTTCCTGACTTTGTTCTGTTGTGATGTGATCTTTTATTGTTTTCCTATCAGCTATTGTTTTCTTGGTGGAAAGTGCTAAACTAATAAATGCATCATTAGTTTTCATAGCAGTCACAAGATATTGTTTATGCATTGCACTGAAATCAACTGTGCAAGTTCAGGCCACTCAGGCCATAACGTAAGTTGTGTTTATTTATTTATTTATTATTCCATTTGCTCTGGTATGCTGGTATGATTAAAAACAGATTGTTTCCTTCTCAAATAATTCAATCCAGGAACTAACAACCTGGTAACATTTATAAATGGAAGAGTGACAGTCCAACATTCAGTATTGTTTATTAAATCCGCATGTGACTTACTCACTTTATCCAAATTTGCATTTCTCTTCTTTCAGAAGGGTAATTATTATTATTACATTATAACAACTGCTATAGTTAGTTCAATCTGTTGTGAATCAACGTGTATAAAAGACAGTTCAAATTAGCTTTAAAATGCAAAATGTCATGATAACCAATATTTCCATTGCAATAATCATGTCATTACTGTTCCCCCACCAAGGTAGAAAAAAAAACTTTGAACTGCCAATCGGATGCCAGATTTTAACCAAGATTAGAAAATTAAGACACATTTCTCCAGTTTAAGCCTTGCAGCACTTTCCTCATAAGATGTTGAATGCAATGCTGCAGTGGGTTAAGCCTTATGTACCTTATGTAAGATGAAAAAGGGTTTGTGACATGATCATCCTGATAAAATTATTCAGCTTCTGTTCATAAGCAGCGGTAGCCTTAGAGGCCAGCTGAACCCTGCGATTAGCAACAAGGCTTCATAAATCATATCTTACCTGTACATTAGATTAGTAAATAATGGCCTTTATTTTGATGCCACTGTTGCAATATTTAGACAGATGCTGTCTAGCTGGCACAGATACTCTGACTCTCTCTCCCAGAATGGACTATTTTATGACAACCACATACTGTAGCATAAGAAATCTTCAAAAGAACCAGAGTACTGGTGCTAGAGTTTTGATCAGGACTAACAAAACTGATCAGGTGATAGCGTCCTTTGACTGGCTACTTGCCCATACTGTATGATGATGGATGTCAAGGTTTTACCATTAACATATAAAATACTGGTTAGCACTGTTGTCTGACAGCAAGAAGGCCATGGGATCGCTTCCCACCCTTTCTGTGTGGAGTTTGCATGTTCCCCTCATGTCTGCGTGGGTTCTCTCTGTGTGCTCCGGCTTCTTCCCATATCCAAAGACATGCATGTTAGGTGAACTGAAAACTTCAAATTGACCGAAGGTGTGTGTGTGTGTGTGTGTGTGTGTTTGTCTGTCTATATGTGTCCCTGCAACAGACTGGCGTCTTGTCCAGGATGTACCCCGCCTCATGCCTTATGACTGCTGAGACAGGTTCCAGCTCCCCGTGACCCTTAATTGGACTAAACAGGTATAGAAAATGGATGGATATAAAATACTGGATAGAATCTGCTGAGCCTATATGCCAGGATGTCCTCTGAAGTACTGGCTTATTGTGTATTCCTATGGTGAAAAAGAAGTTAGCAGGCTGTAAAGTCTTTAATATTACAATATTATTTATTGTTGTTGTTGGCAGTTTCCTCGCTTGCGAGGATAGTGGGAAGGCCTTTTTTTTTTTTTTTTTTTTTTTTAAGTTTATTTTCTACAAGCCCTCTGGTGGCTGAAAAGTCCGATGCAGGATGCACAAGACCTGTTACACTTGGGGCAAATGAACACTTGAGTAGGCTGGGCTTGTTGACAATGTGCTGCAAGGCTTGCTCCGTATGGGCGACGAGGGTGCAGTCATCTGCGAAGAGCAGCTCCATGATTAGCTGTTCTGTGATCTTAGTGTGGGACAGAAGGCGCCGCAAGTTAAACAGACTTCCGTCGGTTCTGAAGCGGATATAGATGCCGTCTGTCAAGTCTTCTTTGGCCTCACGAAGCATTATGCTGAAGAAGATGGAGAACAGAGTGGGCGCGAGGATGCAACCTTGTTTGACGCCATTTGAAATGGGGAAGCTGCCGGACAGAGTCCCGTTGTACTTCATTTGTCCCATCTGGCCTTCATGCAGCTGGCGGATGATGGTGAGGAGCTTTGGAGGGCAGCCAAGGCGTGCAAGAATCTTCCACAAACCCTCACGACTGACCGTGTCAAAAGCCTTGGTTAGGTCTATGAAGGCTGTATAAAGGGCCATGTTCTGTTCTCTGCACTTCTCCTGGATCTGTCTCAGGACGAAGATCATGTCGGTGGTTCCCCTGTTGGCCCGAAATCCGCACTGACTCTCGGGAGTATTTTCATGCGCTATGGTAGGGGTAAGCCTGTTGAGCAGCACTCGAGCCAAAATCTTACCTGCTATTGAGAGGACAGTGATGCCCCGGTAATTAGAACAGTCAGACTTGTCGCCCTTGTTCTTGTACAGGGAGACAATGACCGCATCCCGAAGGTCATGTGGAACCATTTCCTTTTCCCAGCAACTGGAGAAGAGAATCTGAAGCTTGTCGAGGACTGCCTCACCTCCATTTTGGTACACCTCTGCTGGGATGCCATCTATGCCAGGAGACTTCCCTGGATTCAGCTGCGTGGTGGCCTTTTGGATCTCTTCAAGTGTTGGGGGGTCATCAAGTTCCCATTTCACCTCCACCTGGGGAATCTTCTCGATTGATGACTCTTGCACAGTGCGCTTGTCACTGAAGAGGTTTTCAAAGTGTTCTGACCAACGCTGCATAATGGTTTCCTTGTCCGTCAGAAGGGTGGAGCCGTCTGAGGAGCGCAGGGGTGCTTGCACTTGATGTGCTGGCCCATGGATGGTCTTAAGGGCTTCATAAAAGGAGTGCATGTCTCCGGCATCGGCATGTTGTTGTGTCTTCTCCGCAAAAGCTAACCACCAGTTGTTCTGCAGTATGCGGAGCTTGCTTTGCAGTGTGGAGCAGGCATTTCTGTAAGCTGTCTTGGCAGAGTGGTCATCAGGTTTAGCTAAAAGAGTCTTGTGGCATGCACGTTTCTTTTCTAGTAGTTCCTGGATCTGTGCATCAGACTCATCAAACCAGTCTTTATTTTTCCTGGCTGAGAAGCCAACTACTTCTGCTGCCATCTCCTGAAGGATGGTCTTTAATCTCATCCACTGTTGTTCAGGGTCATCAGACAGGCCTTCTTCTCCACGCAGTCTCTCCTCTAGTTTGGCCTGGAACTCCATTTTTGTGTCTATGTCTTGCAGCTTGTGGACTTGTACCTTCTTAAACTGTGGGCCTTTCTTCTTAGGAGGAGGCTTGAAAGTGAAAGCAATCTTGGAACGGACCAAGCGATGATCCGTATAGCAATCTGCACTAGGCATCACCCTGGTATGTAGTACGTCTCTTCTATCACGCTGTTGCGTGAGAACGTAGTCCAGAAGGTGCCAGTGTTTGGAGCGTGGATGTCTCCAGGTTGCTTTGAATCTCTCTTTCTGTTGGAACAGGCTGTTGGTGATCCTCAAGTCATGTGCAGAGCAGAACTCCAGCAGCAGGCGGCCATTGTCGTTACAGTTGCCTATGCCATGTTTCCCTAGCACGTCCTTCCATACATCAGAGTTGCGGCCCACTCTGGCGTTGAAATCTCCCATGATGAGGAGCTTGTCCTGGGTGTCGACGCGCTGTAGAAGGTTGTGCAGATCGCTATAGAAACTCCGATGTCGGCCTGCATGGTTGGGGCATACACACTAACAATAGTGGCAAAATCCTTGTTGTTGATGGGGAGCCGGAGTGACATGAGTCGGTCAGAATGTCCAACTGGCAAACTGTGTAACCTATGTGCTATGGCGCTCTTAATCATGAACCCGACCCCTGAGAGTCGACGATCTTCTTTAGCCTTCCCTGACCAGAACAGTGTGTAGCCTGTGCCTTCCTCGGTGAGTGACCCTTGGTCTGCAAAGCGCACCTCGCTGAGTGCAGCAATGTCTATGTCAAGCCTTGCTAGCTCTTTGGCGACTAAGGCTGAGCATCTTCGAGGACGATCGCTATTGTCTGAGTCCATCATTGTGCGTACATTCCAGCACGCAATTTTCAGGTTCTTTGTTTTTCTTTTCGCACCGCGTGTAGTGATGCCCGTTGGCAGCGGTGAGCCAACTGGGTCTAGTGAGACAAGCCATGTTTAGACCACCTTTTCTAGGTCTGTCTCCATGTGGAGCAAGCAGGGCTATCCCTAAACAGGGCTGCTTGGTCACCCAGGGCCCTGCCGGATGATGCTGTTGTCTCAGGTCAGCAATCAAACGACCACAGCTCCTGAGCCGCCTGCATGCAGGATCGAGACTGCAGCTCCCAGTGCCATCATGCACCTGCTGTTTTCGCCTCTTCCCATCGCTGCAGGGCTTTCCTTCCCGCCTGTGCTCGTTGCTTAAACTGGGGATCAGCTCATGCACACCAATTCCACTCTTTAGGCAAGGTGGCACTCCACAGTGGCACAGACAAGCTGAGATGGCTGTGGCGACCACCAGGCTGTAGGTTTTACATCAGAGTGACCTTCTCCTAGCCTCTGGCTAAAGAACCTTCCTCGGAGGCACGGGGGCAGTAACCCAGGCTGGGGGTTTAACATCAGGGTTTTCCTTCCCCTAGGTGGACCGCCTTAACAGGGCTAATGAGTCCCATCTACCCACTGCTATAACCCAGTCAGCTGGGAGGCTCGTGATGGCGGGAGCGCCTAGATCCCGTATAGGTCATGGACCTACCACTGCCATACTTGAATAAACAATATGTGTGTTGTAAAACAACAACAACAAAAACACAAAGCCAACCTAGTCAAAACCAAAGTGAGTGCAGCTCCAGGAAAACCTACCTGAAACAATCTAAAACTGACTGAAAATAAATCTGACTCAATCTAAACCGAAAACAATTAATCTAGCGCAACGTAACTATAGCTTGTAAGCTAACAAACGGAATATCAAATCAAATCAAATTTATTTATTTATTTATATAGCGCCAAGTCACAACAAACAGTCGCCCCAAGGCGCTTTATATTGTAAGGCAAGAGCCATACAACAATTACAGAAAAACCCCAACGGTCAAAATGACCCCCCTGTGAGCAAGCACTTGGCGACAGGGGGAAGGAAAAACTCCCTTTTAACAGGAAGAAACCTCCAGCAGCTAACTGAATCTGAAAGTAACTGAAAAACAGGTAACTGAACATAAATTAATGCAAAGATATGCAAATTGTTAAATGAATATAAAGCTATCAATCTAAAATGTACTAAAAATCACACTATCTGAATCTAAAAATGTATTTATCACTATGAACATAATTTCATGCAAAGCAATAGCTAAATGGATATAAAGCTAACAAAGTAAAATTGTAAAATTGATGTAAAATAACACAATCTGAATCTAAAAATGTATTTATTACTATGAAAACAGTTAAGTGTATATAAAGCTATCTGAAAAACAGCTAACTGAACATAAATTCATGCAAAGCTATGTGACTAGCTAAATGAATATAAAGCTAGCAATCTAAAGATTTACTTAAAATAACACTATTGTTGTGTGGGCCACTGAAGAGGAGGTACTGCTGGCCCACCACCACCAGAGGGCGCCCTGCCTGGAGTGCGGGCTCCAGGCACCAGAGGGCGCTGCCGCCTCACAGGAGCAGCCAAGGTGACAGCTGTCACCCATCAACCAAAACAGCTGACATCCATCAGCTGAAGGGTATATCAGCTGGACGGCATCTCCACCTCATTGCCGAGATATCGCTCTACCAAGGAGGTAACGTACTCAGCCTATTGTGTTGTTTTCTTGACAGTAATACTTTGTTGCTTTGCACAGAAAGAGAGAAGAACAGCAGGAGACTGTATTTTGGGATAAGTACTCGCATTCCTGCACTACAGTGTTGTTGTTGATTAGAGGTGGAGGTGGTGTTTCCACCCTACGTGTTGCTGGGTGCAGCCGCACCCACATCTGACTGTTTCTGTTCCTCGCCAGCAGTACCGGATCCGACGAGCGGAGGCAGTGGCCACCTGGGAGTTCGGGACTTGGCGGCTCCAGTATTCCCGGGGTCCGGTGGCGGAGAAAATCGGGTGGTTCTGGTTCGACTCGGACAGACGTCTCCTATCGTCGAGCCTGCCCACACGACACCATTGGAATTGGTTATAACCACAATTGTAATCTGTTGTGTTTGTTGTGCGTATTCACAACAGTAAAGCTTTGTTATTTGACTTTCTCCATTGTCCGTTCATTTGCGCCCCCTGTTGTGGGTCCGTGTTCCTACACTTTCACAACAACTATATGAATCTAAAAATGTATTTATCACTATGAAAACAGCTAAATGTATATAAAGCTAACCGAAAAACAGTTAACTGAACATATAAATTCATGCAAAGCTATGCAAATAGCTAAATGAATATAAAGATATCAATCTAAAATGTACTTAAAATAACACTATCTGTGTTGTGTGTTGGGGGGTGGCTGGATGTTTTTGTGTTCTTTTCTTTTCTTTGCTCTCCAGGTGGCATGCAAACTGGTTTTTGTCTGTGGAGAAGGTGCTGGCAGAAGAATCCTTCACCCTCATCAACATTATTGGCTGCACTTGTGAAGGATGTTCACGTGCAGGCCTAATGACTCGCTGCACCTGTGGATGATGCTCACGTGCAGACTTAAAGACTTTCAGCTGAAGCAGATAATGAGATGGCGTTCTGCATTTAAGCCTTGAATGATTCAAGCAGAATTGCCGGGAACTCGACCTTGTGACGTTCGTTTGTGAGACGCTGAGGACCACGCCTGGGTTTGACACATCGTGCCTGTGAGGGACACATGCTGTCAGCACACATCAGAGGTGATTGATTGTCTGAATAATTGTTAATAGTAATTTGGTATTTTGTTACGCAGTATAGTTGAACATTGATGAGAATTGTGCAGCTCGCTTCTCACAGCTGTGGCGTGCGGACAGATGATCCTCCACCTGTTGTGAGAAGCTGCTCATTTACATAAAGCTTAAATTCAGACCTGAATGTGTTGCTGATAGTGTGTGCCTTTGAAGGATATTAGTTGTAGCTGCTGACTTACCTCACCTTTTCTATCCTTCGCAGAGTCGGTTTGTCGTGTCCACCTGGGGGGTGTTTGGCGGTGAACGTGAGTCCAGAAGCGCCGGGCTTCGATCCCTTTGGGCGCTGGAGAGCGCGCCGTCCTTCACTCCGCCAGACAAACGCACTTTTACGTTGTACACTGAGTATTGCACAAAAAGGGGAAAATAAACTGTTTTGTTTTTGGAACCACTTTCTGGTTATTTAGCGCTGGGTTCAGTCAGACGCAGGTCTGCTCCTCAACCCGCGTCGACACATAACAGTAGTTCCCGGCCATTCTAAAATGGACCCAGCGGCAGAAGCGGTTCCATTTGCAGAAAAAGTTCAAGAACACTTGGAGAAAATATGGGAGCAATTACAGCATCTTGCAAACCAAATTAAACAAACAGATGCCCACGTTACGGAGCTTGCAGCGCAAGCCATTCCGCTTCCTGCTGCTCCAGCTGCGGCACCATCGATACCGGTGCAGATAACTCAGTCACCCAGAGATTCGGCTTCCGAACCGATTATTTGTCATCCGGAGCCTTATGCGGGAAACGTTGAAGCCTGTGCTCCGTTTTTGATGCAATGCTCTCTGGTTTTTGCTCAACGACCGGCTTCCTTCTCTTCTGATGGTAGCCGTGTCTCATATGTGACAAATTTGCTCCGAGGTGACGCCTTAGCTTGGGTCACTGCGTTGTGGAGTAATAACTCTCCATTGTTAGGATCCTTTAAGGATTTCTCTCGGGAGTTCCGATTGGTTTTTGACCATCCGGTGAAAACAAATACCGTTGCCCAGTGGTTGCTGAATCTCAGGCAGGGGAGGCGGAGTGCGGCGGAGTATTCCGTGGATTTTCGAATTTTTTTCTGCTCAGTCCGGTTGGAATGCCACAGCTTTAAGAGGAGTGTTTGTGGATGGTTTAAATGATTCATTAAAAGACGAGCTAGCAGTCCGTGACGAACCAAACGATTTAGATGAGCTAATATCTTTGGTGATTCGTCTAGATGATCGGATAAAGGAGCGTGGACGCGAGAGAGGGCGGACATCAGAGCGGGTTTTTTCGTCTCGGGGCTTTCCCCGACACAGATCTGGGCTGCCTCTTCTTCGCCCCACTGAGACTCCGCCGACGGGACCTCTGGCTCCTCTTGTGGATGAGCCCATGCAGCTCAGACGAGCTGAAGCCGCCATATTGCCCCGTCACATAAGCGTCAAGAAAAATAGTGGTGACGTATCTCCAGGTGTTCTGGGACAGGCAAAATAATGCACAAAAAAAAAAGAAAAAAAAATGATTTGGGCTGTTTTGTTTTTTTTATAAGGGGTTATAAATTGTTTGGGGACTTATAGGCGGTTCTGGTGGAGTGAACGACAGGTGGTTCGGAGCTCGGCTGGACTCAGTCATTCGTTGGTTTTTATTATTTGTATTTTTTTTTTTTTAATTTACACTTTATTTTAGTTTTCAAAAGGATACAGTTTTACACATAAACATTTGCACCGATTGAACTTGGTAGCATCCCACAAAATTAACATTTGTGAAAACTTACTTTTTTTTTATTATTTTTTTTACGAGAACTGTAGCATTGAACCCGGGTGTAAAGAAATAATCTTATTCATAAGTCCACTTTGTGAAAGTCCATTGAAATATGTTGAAAACATAGAAAGCAGATTCACCTACAGCATTTACACATTTTTGTACCCCCCTCCCCCATTCTTACTTAATATGTATGTGGTAAAATCCTATATAAAGTCAGATCTATATTGTCTAATGTACTGTAGCCATCCTTTCCATACATTATTGAATTTGTCAACTTCCAATCTAACAGATGCTGTTACTTTTTCCATAGTGTATATATTTAACATGACATCAACCCATTCCTCCACCTTTGGGATCCGATCTGTTCGCCATCTTTTGGTGATTGCTTTTTTACTAGCTAAAAGCATGATTCTCATAATTTTATAGTCATCTTTTCTTCTTAAATGTAACATTTCTATATTAGTCAAATATAACATTTCAAAACTTAACAGAATTCTGACCCGTACTACTTCCTCTATAATGTTTTTGATTTCAGACCAATACTGAGTCATTAAAGGGCAACCCCAAAAGATGTGAAAATGATCCGCTTTGTCTTCCCCACATGATCTCCAACATTTTGTCTACATATTTTCTTTGAGCAGGTGTTAAGAAAAACCTTATTACATTTTTCCAGCCATATTCTCTCCAGAATAGAGAGCTTGTTGTTTTCCATTGATCCCGGAGTATTTGATCCCAGTCCCCCTCTGAAATTAAAATGTTTGCTTCCCTCTCCCACCTTTCTTTGACATATCCTGTGGCATCCCCCTTTAACTCCTCTAAAGCTGTATATAATTTTGAAATAACTTTGTAACTTAACTCTGATTTATAAGCATCTAGGATAAGTTTGAGTATATTTGACCGAGTAATATTCATATCCTTATTTTTCATTTCTTGCTTTAAATAATGCCTTAGCTGCAGGTACCTATGGAAATCCTGATTTCCAAGATGAAAGACATCTCTTACTTGTTGAAAACTCATTACATCATCTCTTTTGATTATCTCCCAGTGCATTCTTGGACCATTTCCCCACAATTTAAATGTGCTGTCCAATGCATTTGGTACAAAATCAGTATCATATGCGATCCATCTCAAAAGCCTGCATTTTTCAACTAAAGGTTTTTATTATTTGTATTTAGGTATTTTCTGTTTGGGATGGGGTTGTTTTGTTTTGTTGTTTTTTCTTTCCCTGCTTCCCTAACCCCAACCTCACTTGCCCTAAGACCGTTCATCTTGTGGGTTGTGGGGTGGTGCAGGTTGGTCACGCTGAGCGATCTCAGAAGACCTCTGCACCTAGGGGGGGTTGTCAGGGGCGTTTTTTTTTGGTTTGGTTAGGGCCCGGTTCCACTCCAGCCTCGGTGGGCCTTTGTACTGTTCGTCATTGGTGTTGCCGGGGTGTGGTGCAGCGGGAACATACCGCAGTCGATCTGTTGCCGTTCGCCATTTCGGTAGTTCCACCCCTCCCGATAGGCTGGGGGTATGGTCGGGTTGGGGCACCGGACGTATTTCCGGTTTTCCGCTGCGCCTTGGGGTTGGGGCCGGGTTGGTTTTTCCTGTTCCCTTCCCCGGCTTAGCAGTTTTGTGCCGTTCGCCAAAATTGAGCCGACGGAGGGCTCTGGGAGTGATCTGGGGTCTTTCGGGGTGCTGGGGGAGGTAACAGGGTTTATCAGTTGTTTTAGTTGCCCCGGGGGTAGTTTAATGAAGTCCACCGGGGGCTGGATTTTTGTGTTTCTTATGTTTCCTTCCAGGTTCCTCCTCCAGGGTTTTTGTCTGTGGAGAAGGTGCTGGCAGAAGAATCCTTCACCCTCATCAACATTATTGGCTGCACTTGTGAAGGATGTTCATGTGCAGGCCTAATGACTCGCTGCACCTGTGGATAATGCTCACGTGCAGACTTAAAGACTTTCAGCTGAAGCAGATAATGAGATGGCGTTCTGCATGAATGATTCAAGCAGAATTGCCGGGAACTCGACCTTGTGACGTTCGTTTGTGAGACACTGAGGACCACGCCTGGGTTTGACACATCGTGCCTGTGAAGGAGGACGGGTGAGGGACACATGCTGTCAGCACACATCAGAGGTGATTGATTGTCTGAATAATTAACAGTAATTTGGTATTTTGTTACGCAGTATAGTTGAACATTGATGAGAATTGTGCAGCTCGCTTCTCACGGCTGTGGCGTGCGGACAGATGATCCTCCACCTGTTGTGAGAAGCTGCTCATTTACATAAAGCTTAAATTCAGACCTGAATGTGTTGCTGATAGTGTGTGCCTTTGAAGGATATTAGTTGTAGCTGCTGACTTACCTCACCTTTTCTATCCTTCGCAGAGTCGGTTTGTCATGTCCACCTGGGGGTGTTTGGCGGTGAACGTGGGTCCAGAGGCGCCGGGCTTCGATCCCTTTGGGCGCTGGAGAGCGCGCCGTCCTTCACTCCGCCAGACAAACGCACTTTTACGTTGTACACTGAGTATTGCACAAAAAGGGGAAAATAAACTGTTTTGTTTTTGGAACCGCTTTCTGGTTATTTAGCACTGGGTTCAGTCAGACGCAGGTCCGCTCCTCAACCCGCGTCGACACAACAATCTGAATCTAAAAATTTATTTATCACTATGAAAACAGTTAAATGTATATAAAGCTAACTGAAAAACAGCTAACAGCTAACTGAACATATAAATTCATGCAAAGAGAGATTTAGAGAAGTAGAAAAAAAATCATACTTACTATAATTAGTTTTTTAATTATTTATTTTAATTTTTATTTATTCCTTAAGGCAACATGTCCGGCTGTTAAACAGTTTCTCAGATACTCACTCAACTGAAAGCCATCAAAAGCCGCCTGGTTTTTACAAATGGTTATCAACACAGAGGTGTTTTTCCTGTGGCGTCGCGCCGGCTGCCTGCCAAACGTGCGAATCCGTCCGCACGTCTTTCATTAAAAAAATCTCCTTTAACAGTGGAATGTCCGGATAAACTGCTGATCCCGACCTCTTCTGAAAGTTCTCTGTTCTCTCACGACGTCCTGGGTCAACAGAGGCTTAAATTTAGAGGTTTTCAGCTCGAAACAGGCTGACGACAGTGAATAAACACACCTTTCAGATGTGCACCAGTTCATAACTTTGACCCACTGTGCGTGATTCCGGCTATGTGTGATGGGGATATAAAGCAGACACACTAACTGACGATTTACGCTACATGAGCTCATCATGACAGAACACCGGCCTGACTTCCAGACCAGTGGATGGCTGCTGGTCTGTCAAAGAGGGGAAGCTCATTGTCGGCTTACATCATAAAATTTATCAATTTATTTATTGTAAATTCAAATATGTAAAATGGTCGTAACAGTCCCTAGCTGCACAAGCATTTCACAATTTATATCTCCATTACATACAGTATTTTATGATGGCACAATCACATTAGATTGGTTTAGATAGAACCTTATTTACAACTTTATTAATCCCTTGGGAAGACTCCTTCAGGGATTATAACACAAGTATATTATTAATGTTTTTAAACAAAAACGTCTTAAAAAAATTCTGTTGATGACATCAAAATGACTGTTTGATGATGACATATTGCAATATTGTTTTAGGCAAATGTTATGTTAAAGATTGGCCCGCAGACATCGCCATATCTAATTGTAACAAAAGCTTCGAAATGCTGAACCAACTGCTTCATATTGATTCAGTGGTTCAAAACGCTTCAGTTTCTCCGTCACTAATTTTCATAAATAAAATACACCAGCAACCACTAATTATTACAAGTGCCCGGATAGACTTACAGTTATGAATACTTGATGTTGTGTTGCGAAAGGGGACGTTAATTAACGTGCGACAACTTTTAAACACTTACTGAAGAACGAAGCAGAGAGTAACTCACTTAGAACTTTGGCATTAATTTAATTAATGCATGAACACGCAAAAATGTGCGGGAAAATGCATTAACCACAGATCATATGAGAAAAAAGATTTAGGAGAACCGTCAAGCAAATGTAGAGATGTTGACATGTCCTGTCTCAGGACTTATGTCCTTTTTTGTCCTTTTTTTTTAACTGTGATGTGAGAGTTTGAGCAGAGAACAAGGAACTAATGCGTGGAGCACAGGACACCAAAAAAATTAAATAGGTTTATTTTTTCGGTGCCCGACTTGCTTCGTCCTTTGCGCCCCTTGCGCTGTTGTGGCGCCGAGCTGCATCGTCTCGGCACTGAGTTGCTTCCACTTGGTGTCGTCATGATGCACGGCGCAACTGGGCGCAACCGGGAGCACCCCCGGTGTGAAAGGGGCTTTAGAGAAACCACCTCTGATACACACACACACACACACACACACACACACACACACACACACACACACACACACACACACACACACACACACACACACACACACACACACACACACACACACCAGTTGGTCCATGTCTGACAACTGGGGTAGGCTCCACCCTTGCCTTCTTCCAATGGCAGGATTCAAGATCAATGTACTCCTTCACCATCATGAGTGGGACCTCCCACAAAGACTGTTCCGACTGCCTCTGTTGCAGACACACAACAGACAGGAACTAACATGTATGATTTTAGGGTTTACAAACGTTTTGATTGTTAAAATTTACTGAGTTTACCAGAAGAAAAAAATGTTAGCGGACTGAAAGCTAGCAGAACTAAATTTAGTGGAAGCTAATTGGTCCACTGATGGTTTTCAAAGTGAGCTGAAAAGCTCATCTGCTAACGAAAAAGTTAGCTTTGCTAATTAGCAGATTAGCGGAACTGTGCCCACCACTGTTTATGACTTAGAACACTTCAAAATTATTAGAAACTACGAGGTTTATTAGAAAAGTATCCGACCTTATTATTTAAAAAAAAAACATATGGATTTGAATCACGTGTGATTACATCAGACATGCTTGAACCCTCATGGGCATGTGAGAGTTTTTTCACACCTGTCGGTTACGTCATTCGCCTGTGGGCAGTCTTTGAGTGAGGAGTGGCCCACCCTCTCGTCGATTTTTTCATTGTTTATGAATGGCTCAGAGACTGCTGCTTTGTTTGATCAAAATTTTTTCAAAACTGTAAGGCACAACTGAGTGGACACCATTCGATAAATTCAGCTGGTTTTCGGTAAAAATTTTAACGGCTGATGAGAGATTTTGGTCTGGTAGTGTCGCTGTAAGGACGGCGCATGGTGCCTGACGGCGATCTGCTCTTCGAGGCGGCAGCGTCTCGCCGTTTCAAGTTGAAAACTTCCACATTTCAGGCTCTGTTGACCCAGGAAGTCGTCAGAGAACAGAGAACTTTCAGAAGAAGTCGGCATGAGGAGTTTATTCGGACATTCCATTGTTAACGGACATTTTGTAATGAAAGAACGTGCGGGCAGTCGCATGTCGGGCCGGACCCGACCACGGGGGGTCGCGACAGAAAAAACACCTCCGTTGGAAACCTTAACGGGCAAGTTGGAACATGCCCAAGCTGTTAAACAATTTCTCAGTTACTCACTTGTTGAAAGCCATCAAAAGCCGCCTGAATTTTACAAATGGTTTTCAACACGGAGGTGTTTTTCCTGTCGCAGCGCACACAGATTTGCCGAGTTGTCATAGAAACGACTCAGCGAATTTGCGCGTACGTCTTTCATTACAAAATGTCCTTAAACAGTGGAATGTCCGCATAAAGTCGTCATGCCGGCCTCTTCTGAATCTTTTCTGTTCTCTCACGACGTCCTGGGTGAATTAAGCCTTAAATTAGGATGTTTTCAGCTCGAAACAGGCCGACGACGGCGCCTGGAAGCGCTGCGCGATGTCCTGCTCCGTGGGAAGTCCTTACACAGAAACACCCCATAATCTCTCATCAGCTGTTAAACTTTTCACCGAAAACCATCTTAATTTCTCGAATAGTGTCCACTCGGATATTCCTCACAGGTCCAGAAAAAATTTTGATAAAGCAACGCACGCCGTCTGGAGCAGCATGTGAAACAAGAGCCGAGAGGGCGGGACCACATCTCACTCAAGGCCTGCCCACAGGGAAATGACGTCACCGACACGCGTGAAAAAACTCACGCATGCGCACGAGGGTTCAAGCATGATTCAAGCATGATTGGTGTAATCACACGTCATTCAAATCCATATAGTTTTTTAAAAAAATAAAAAGGTAGGATACTTTTCTGATAGACCTCGTATATTGTTTCAAATGTTTTGGTGCAGGGACTTTTTTTTTGACAAAATGGTTCAGCAAGGCAGAAAGCTTCATTTTAACCATGCACTCTTTTCGGTGGTTGTTAACCCACTCATGAAAAGCTCTTTATTATTTGGTGAAATTTATACAAATCAACTCAAATTAATTATCAGATTATTCTGTCTCATCAAATTCTGGGATTGGTTGATGATTGCTGAGTTTTCTGTTTTTTAAATTTATCATAGCTTATGTTTTACTGTGTATTCTAATTTTATAGTTTGTGTGATTTGTTTTATTGCATTTTTTATTTGTTTTTATCCCCCTGATGTGTAATTGCTAACATAAAAGCACTTTGAAATGTGTAATCTGGACCAGAAATAACTATACAAATAAGGTGATGATGATGTCAAAGACAATATTCATCCTTATTGGCAATAAGGAGTGTGGTGGCCAAGCAGTTATTGTGCTTATTTCCATTTGGTTCAAGACCTCCCGTGCCCATTCTCCATATGATGTGGCCAAGGTTGGGTAGGATTACTTTGAAATGTAATCCAAAAGTAATCAGATTACAAGTAATCCAAATGTATGTACATACATACGTACATGTAATCCACATGTATTCTTTCAAAGTAATCCTACCCAACCTTGGATGTGGTGTTGTGTCAGGAAGGTCATCCAGTGTAAAATTTGTGCCAGATCAACATGCACCGCAAGTAAAAGGGAAAAGTCAAAAGAACTTACTTTAATGTATATATATTTCTACAAACTTTAAGGCGGTAAAGTCAACGGGAAGGGGCCCTGGAAAACTCCCGGTAAAATTAATTTTCAAAAATGTCTGAAATGACAGCTATTGGATATGGTAGTTATGTTATATATAATCTCATTTTTTTTTAATAAATATGCTTCAGTGAATAAATAGCTCCTTATTTTTAACTATAAAAGTGATGAAGCCAACGCTAAGCCAGTTGGATGCAGTGGTACAAATTACCAGCAGGAGTCGCTGAGTGAATGGGTTTGCCCACACTGCTCAGAGTGCTGCTCTCATTGGAGCGACATTTAGCCACTTTTAGCTTGCCATAAGATATAGTGCATTGCATAACTGAAAAAATGCTTCAAATAGTGATGCAAGCACCAAATTTGGCACATGTACTCCTTAGACATTACTTTTTTAAAAATTGAAAAATTACACAGGGGTCAAAATTTAAAAATGCTCCAGTCATATTGAAAGGTATTCCATGTTATTTCTCTGATCATAAAGATTCCAAAAAAGTATAGTTTGGACTATCTGTGAATAAATGTTCTGGAGTTATGGGGTAAAAACAGCAAGAATGGTGACAAAGGTCAATTTCAATTTGTACAGTGGTCAAAAGTTAAAGTTGCTCCAATTTTGGTAAAAAGTGATGCAAATTATTAGTTGAGTGAATATGGTTTTAAAAAGGAATAGTTTGCATCATGTATCATACTTAGTTATCACGTTACAGGGTAGCATATGTCACATGTCATAGAATACAGTGGATGCCGACATCACAGTCAAAACTATTCAATTTATTAATGCTATTAGCGCAACCAGTAATTTGCACCACTTTTTACCAAAACTGGAGCAACTTTAACTTTTGACCCCTGTACAAACTGAAATTGACCTTTCCTCAGTGTTTTTGCTGTTTTTACCCCATAACTCCATAACATTCATTCACAGATAGTCCAAACTATATCTTTTTGGAATCTTTATGATCAGACAAATAACATGGAATACCTTTCAATATGATTGGAGTATTTTAAAATTTTGACCCCTGTGTAATTCTTCAATTACCCCTTCTTGGCCGCCTATTGAAAGTTCATGTGGCCACTCGGCATTTTTAAAAGAGTAATGTCTAAGGAGTATGTGTGCCAAATTTGGTGCTTGCATCACCATTTGAAGGATCCCTCAGTAAATATTCACTTATCTGCTGCACTACTAAGACAGTGGCGCACGTGAGAGTATGGGGTGTGCCTTCTTGTTCCCTGTGATTGGGAGGCATGTTTATAATGATTAATGGAGTCAGCGAATCAATAACTTCAATGGTGGAGCCACAAAATTTCAGTGAGTAACTGCATAAAAACTTTGACATATTCCGCTCTACAGTTTTGGGTTCTGATAGAAACAAGTTAAATCCAGTGAACCTCTTATTTTGGGCTATTCGCCCTATTGACGTATCCCATAATCCCTTGCGCACCAGAGAGTCGCTGCAGTCAAACAACATAGCGAATCCACATGATGACAATTGTAAATGAATATTATACTACAAAAATGTAATTTTTTTTATGCTTTTCATCACATTAATAAGAGACTGCTGCATGATACCCTGAAAACTCGCTAAAACAATTATAACAAATAATCCATGTCTGCTGTTTAATCTGTGTGGAATTTAATAAACGGAAACCGAATTTCATACATATTATATATATTTGTCTGGAACAAAGAGGACAGTGTTGTAAAGAACAATAATCAAGATGTTAAAGAGCAAACTTCACTTTCCCCCAGAACGACATGATCAGGAAGAGATTGTAGCTCACAGCAGCTCCCACTGAAAATAACAGAGATACAGCCTGTGATTCTCACGTTTACATAAAACAAACGCAATAACAACGTCTATAAACCCAGAGAATATATTCACGAGAGTTTTAGGCACAATATAAAAATAGTTTTACGTTGCGATGTTAATGGTGTTGTCCGTGTGCAGCGGTTAAAGTGCAGCCCGATCAGAGCATCTCAATGCAGTTCTCGCAGCGTGGCAACCTCTTCGAAGTTTTGCGGGATTTGAAACGTCAATAGGGTGAATGCTCACATATTGTAGCATGCACAATAAAATAAAGGTAGACCTATGACATTGCTAATCTCTGGGTCCTGGTAACCACTGGAAACAACTTCCTGTTTTTATTCTAATTTTTATGGTCTCTGAATAAAGTATCGGCAGTTTTTTCTTGTGTTTTATCCGAAGAAACCTTTCAAAGAAATCCTGGAGCCGCCCGTGCACCATTTTTTTTTAAGCTCTACGCTGACAACAGATGCTGCAGGGCCAAGCTCCAGCCCTTATTAATGAAATCCCGAAAACACCGGAGGAAAATGACAACAGAAACAGGTTAGATCACAAGCCGATTACAACATAAAAATATGCAATGAATTAGATCATCTGCATAGGATCACCAAGCAACTCTTCTTCTTCTTCTTCTAATAGATTCCGGCAGGCTATACGCTGGCGTAGCATAATGCTGCCCCCCACAGGTAATAGGTAAATACTTTATCTCATGTTAGACTCTCAAATAGAGGTTGGTGGAATGGAGGAACTTAATCACAGCTTTGTCCACTAAATGCGAGTAACTGCTCTCAGAAAAAAAACTGACCTAAAAGAAAACACAGTCAATCCAAAATCTGACAAATCTTTAAACAATTTCCGCCTATCACTAGAATACATAGGACAGCACATTAAAACATGATGAACACTTTCCAACTGACCACACTGACACAACCCATCTGGATGTTTTCCAATCACTTTTAAATATGCTGCCAACCCACAATGCCCCAGTCTCAATCCCCAAGCAACTCTCAGCTTGACTAGTGAGTCATTTTGTCGGGAAAGAACGGTCACGTGTTTCCTGTGAACTTCCGTTCTGCCGCCCTCGTGTTGCGATTAGTCTATGCGCACGCGCAGACCGGACAGGGAAGTATGCTGGTAAGATGGCGACGCCGTGGGGAGGAGGCGAGGACACTTTAACTGCTTGCAATATGGATTTTTTCCCTTTCGACACACTAGACGAGGTAACGAAATGGTTATTTATGGTATTTGCTGCTCTTTTATCCGACTGTTCGTCGTTTATTTCAACATTTCACCGCCTGCGCTGTGTGCACATGTTGTCCACTGCGTGCGGAAAAGTGACACGTGGATACAGTGGCGGTGCCGCCGGCATTAAAAGGTGGTTCATAAAGTTTTATTACTTTAGGCAGGTGTTTCAAATTCACAAACGCGAAATCGGTATTTTGTGGTGTATATCACTAAAATACACGAGGTTAAATCCGTGAATATGGCAGTTTTATTTGACAGTGACTCACTGTTGATTAGTCAACGCCGTCCCTGTGGATTCTACCGGTGTAAAGTGACAGTAGTTTTCATTTTATGATGGAAATTTTGCGTCACTTATATGCTAGTATTTCCAGCGTAGAAAAAAAAAACACCCATTCATTTACATTTCATTCTTTCACACGTGGCAACATTAAACGAGGTGGTAATTAACTTTGCGCTCCCTTTAACCGTTATTGAACAGATAATGTAAAAACAAACTTAATCTTTGTTGTTGACCAGTAATGGTTAAATTGTCACGTTTTGGCCTTTTCATAGTTTGTTGGCTTCGTACCAGTCCTGGTGAGTCATATTATAAACTACACTTTTTAATTATTTAACAAAATATACTTAGGGAGTTTATGAATATATGTTTTTGCTCTGGTTTGTCGATAGTCTAAACCGCAACATGGGCTATACGGTGTTGCCAGATTTGTTAAAAAAAAGCAAGCAGACGCAGAGTAACCATCCTTTTAAATGGTATAATTTAAGGACTTTTTATTGTTGCATGTGTTCGTTACTTTTATAGTAGTCATTAATGATTTTGCTTTTTTTTTTTTTTTTTTCATCCATCTTTTTAACACTGTTTGCACATGGTTTGTGGTCCAGTGTCTTGCTTTAGGACACATTGATCCTGGAGCTGCAGCGATCAGTCAACTGTTGAATTAATGGACACCTATTTTGACAATCGATTATTCATTTTGAGTCATTAAAAAATCCTAATTCTTTGATATCAGCTTCTTAAATGTGAATATTATCTGGTTTACTTTATCAGCTGCATTACTGTCATTGGGCAGTAAACTGAATATCTTTTGGTTCTGGGCTTTATCAAGGACTCTCTATAATTCCCCCCTCCCTCTTTATTTTTTTATAGACCAAACAACTAATTGGCTAATCATTGATTATGAAAAAAAAAAACACTCAGTAGTTGCAGCCACTCATCTACAAAACTGAGGATCAAACCCAGTGATTTGTGGTTACTGTAGGGCATGCCTAGTGGCTGAGCTGTAATTGTATGTGAACTTTACCCTTTTTTTTACTAAATTAACTTCCAAAGCCGAAATAATAAAAAAATAGATGCACTACAGTGCAGTCTGAGTACTGACTTGATAACAGTGTATTAGTACTGTGTGTACTGGTGTTGACACTAAGTGGGAGTGACTGATTTATTGTATGTAGTTCAGTCATTATTATTCATAAATAGGTAGCAGCAAGCCCACACAACAAACTTTATTTTGTAAACAAATCCAGAGACGTTTAGAGTAGCAGACCTGGCAACATCCGTACTGCTCCCCCCTTTGGGCGGGGTGAGTGAGGCCAGGATCAAATATGTCTGCACACTGCGTGTGTGCGCCAACACGTGGGTCAGTAAGTAAAGGCATGTAAACATAAAGTATGCAGTGCTATCAGTGCACTATTAATCTTAATCTTGAGATTTCTTTGAACTGTAAGGTGCAATACAAATAAAATGTATTATTATTAATCTTAAATATGTCTGTTACTGTAGTAGTGTTTACAGAACACACGTGTTGCTTTCTGCAGCTTATGAGAGTTTGAAGTGTTTATCGATTTCACAGTTCCCAGTGTTACAAATCAATCAGACCTTCTGTAAACAAATGTGGGGCTTCTTCTGGTTTCCAAGTCTGTTTAAGGTTCCAAGAAAACGCCACTGTTGCTGTGTTTTTGTGCTTCTCAAACAGCAGCTGTGTGGCTTTTCCTTCCCTCTGAGGGTTTGAGTTTCATTTTAAAATACCACATCAAAGTTGAGGCTTATTTCGTGGCATGCCATCAAAAATTGGTTAAATTGACCTACTTTGTCCTTTGCAGATGACAACAAACCCCTCCCCCTCTCAAAAAAGTGGTTTTGTGATTAGTTTTGTTTATTTGATAGACTGCTATTTTCACATTACAGTGAGTGGCCAGGGCTGGTTTAAAAAAAAAAAAATTCCCCCCTAAAAAGTTAAATGGACTTTTTAAATTTTTATTTATTTCACTCTTCTAAATGAGACTACAAATAATATCATTGGATAATCTTTATTGACATGTTAAAACATAAAGGTGCACATACAACATGTGCAAGTACCATTAATTAATGGTACTGATTTCATATTTCAGTGATTTGAATCACTGGTTAGGGGTTAGATTTTAACTTAAGTTTGGGGTTTCTTTGATGACTTCTTCCCCAGCTGCCTGAGGTTCCAATCATGTTTAACAAGTTAGTTTTATTAATTTTTCATAATTAAAGTATTAAATGACAAATGACGCGTGTTTTATACTAATTACTTGAAAAGGTAATTTCAGCCTTACATATGAACCGACACCATATCATCCTGTTTCTAATGATGTGATGCAGTTTATCTGCCTTATTGAAGTGAAGTGTACACTGTTGTAAAATGGGATCAGATACATACGAGGTCTGGCCATAAAGTATAGGTCCTTTTAATTTTTTTCAAAAACTATATGGATTTCATTCATATGTTTTTACGTCAGACATGCTTGAACCCTCGTGCGCATGCGTGAGTTTTTCCACGCCTGTCGGTGACGTCATTCGCCTGTGAGCACTCCTTGTGGGAGGAGTCGTCCAGCCCCTCGTCGGAATTCCTTTGTCTGAGAAGTTGCTGAGAGACTGGCGCTTTGTTTGATCAAAATTTTTTCTAAACCTGTGAGACACATCGAAGTGGACATGGTTCGAAAAATTAAGCTGGTTTTCAGTGAAAATTTTAACGGCTGATGAGAGATTTTGAGGTGACACTGTCGCTTTAAGGACTTCCCACAGTGCGAGACGTCGCACAGCGCTCTCAGGCAGCGTCATCAGCCTGTTTCAAGCTGAAAACCTCCACATTTCAGGTTCTATTGATCCAGGACGTCGTGAGAGAACAGAGAAGTTTCAGAAGAAGTCGGTTTCAGCATTTTATCCGGATATTCCACTGTTAAAGGAGATTTTTTTTTAATGAAAGACGTGCGGACGGGTCCGCGCGTCGGCTCGCAGCCGCCGCGACGCTCCGCCACAGGAAAAACACCTCTGTTGGAAGCCTTCAGGACAAGTTGGAACATGTCCAGCTGATAAACAATTTCTCATATACTCACTCCACTGAAAGCCATCAAAAGCCGCCTGGATTTTACAAATGGTTATCAACACGGAGGTGTTTTTCCTGTGCCGCCGCTCCGCGCCGGCTGCGTCCCGACGCGCGGACCCGTCCGCACGTCTTTCATTAAAAAAATCTCCTTTAACAGTGGAATATCCGGATAAAATGCTGAAACCGACTTCTTCTGAAACTTCTGTTCTCTCACGACGTCCTGGATCAATAGAGCCTGAAATGTGGAGGTTTTCAGCTTGAAACAGGCTGACGACGCTGCCTGAGAGCGCAGCGCGACGTCTCGCACTGTGGGAAGTCCTTAAAGCGACAGTGTCACCTCAAAATCTCTCATCAGCCGTTAAAATTTTCACTGAAAACCAGCTTAATTTTTCGAACCGTGTCCACTTCGATGTGTCTCACAGGTTTAGAAAAAATTTTGATCAAACAAAGCGCCAGTCTCTCAGCAACTTCTCAGACAAAGGAATTCCGACGAGGGGCTGGACGACTCCTCCCACAAGGAGTGCTCACAGGCGAATGACGTCACCGACAGGCGTGGAAAAACTCACGCATGCGCACGAGGGTTCATGCATGTCTGACGTAAAAACATATGAATGAAATCCATATAGTTTTTGAAAAAAATAAAAAGGACCTATACTTTATGGACAGCCCTCGTATATCTAGATGCTTAAAGACAGGACAGGCAAGCGTTGGTGGAAGCATCAAAGACAAAGGTTTAAATTTTTTACATTCCTCCCACCTAAGGGATTCTTCTTTTTTCTAGTCATAAAAACAAATAAAAAAGCCTTAATTCAAAAGTGTAGCTCTCAAAGCCATATAATTGTAAAAACAAACAAAAGTGTTTCTCTTGGTTCCATCTGATTGAAAGACTCCAGCAGAAGCCACAGATAGATGGAGATAAAAGTGCCGCATTTCAAATGAGGCTGTATTTATTATTTTTGTGTATGTGTATCCTCATTTTTGCCAGCAGTACAGTATCTATGACTCGTTTTGTAATTGCATTTATTGCCTCATACCTCAATAGAATTTTCAGTATGGCAGTTTTGGCAACAAAATAAGCTACTGAACTGGTTGATTGCCAACAGAAAGCCAACATGGAAACCACTTGTAATGTTTCACATACAACCATACAATGAGCACTTCATAAATCAGATCCATTGGTTTTTCGAATGAGGCCTAAAGTATTCACATTGCTTGGTAACATTAAAATGAACATTTGAATTAGGGATGCACGATCCACAATTTTTCACTTCCGATCCGATCCGATCCCAATACCTGAATTTGGATATCTGCCGATACCAATACTTTTCTGATCCGATACCAGAGCTCTGTTTGCTTTAATATTATTATCATTATTGTTGAGTTTATATGAGGATTTTCTTAAAAAGGAGACCTGAAAGTTGAGCTACAATTTGCCAGAAGGTGTATCTAAGATGAGAGCCTAGATTTGATGTTTTGGTGAAAGAATCAAGTACTTTTATTTATTTTATTTTTTTTATAGCCTTGATTTCATAGACTTGGAGAAAAGACAGCTCTCTCTGCCTCTCTCTCCCTCTCTGTCTGTCTCTTTCTCTCATTCACTCTCTCACTTTCTCTCTCTCTCTCTGTCTCTTTTTCTTCCTCTCAAACAGCTGCGCAAACTTTGAACTTCTTCGAAACACGAAGCCTTTCAACTGTAAAATAAATGTATCGTCACTGACGCTCACGCACAGGATTTTAATGAAGACTTTTCCCCTTTCAGCGGACAGAATCTCTGCTGCTTCTCGTCCTAGGCTGCACGCTGAGCTGCCATTTTACAGCCTCGGGACAGTGAAGTGGCTAACTTTTTAACACACATTTTCAGCACCAATTCGGTTAATTTTTAAAAATCCATGCTCGACAAACTGACAGTTTGAATCCGAGAGCTGAGCAGAATTTTTTTTTTTTTTTTTTTTTTTTAAAGTTTAACAAAATATTTTTACAGAGATACCCACACACAAAAAAATTTAGAACATAGAGCAAAGAACATGCAGGGGTGTACTTAAAAAAACAACATTCAATACAGAGTGTCATACAAATTCAGGATGCCTGGCAGAAATGTAACTCCTCCATTTGCTCCAAACCTCTTCCAATTTGTCCGATTGTAATCTCCTGGAAAATGTAATTCGTTCCATTGTGAATAGTCCGTAAACAATCCTGTGCCAGTCCTCTAAAGATGGAGCATGGGAGCTCATCCACTTTTTGGTGATTGCTGTATGGGCTGCCATACTTAACATGCTGTATAGACATCTGGTTTCTTTGTCTGAGTCCACTGAATGTAAAAGTCCAAAAAGAGGTTCGTCCCAATTAAAAGGGAACTTCAGACCCAGAATTTTTTCCATTTCAGAATGAATACAAATCCAAAAGCTGTTGACTAGTGGACATGGCCAAAACAAATGTAAGTGTTTTGCACTTTCGGCTCCGCAGTTTCTCCAACAATTGGAGGAGCTTGAATAATATTTGGTTTGTGCTGGAGTGATAAAATATCTACACAAGCTTTTCCAACCAAAACATCTCCAAACATTAGAGCTGGATATTTTCCATTGAAATGCACAATATTTAGACCAAGTAACATCAGAAATCACCACCTTTGATTCCCTTTCCCATTTTTGTTTAATATATGATGTATTTAAATCCTTGGCTGCCTATATGTCCTTGTATAATTTCGAGATTAGTTTAAAATTTGAGTCTGTGCGATATGCCTTAATAAAAATTCTAAGTATTGGAGTTTCAAAAATATCATTTCTAGGCAAAGTTTTTTGTAGATGATGACGCATTTGGAGGAACCTGTAAAAATCTGAATTACTTAGTTGATATGGCTCCCTTACTGATTGAAATTCCCTCAAAATTTCTTTATCATACAACATACAATAAGCTCCTAAGCCTAGACCGGCCCAACTTTTATATGTTGCATCTAGTTTATTAGGAGTGAAGTCCAAGTCATAAGCATACCATCTTAAAATCCTAGCTTTCTCATGCCAACCATTCTTATTAAGACAATTTAGCCAAAGTTTCAGCGGAAGATTAATCCATTGATTACCTTGTTCTGTCTGCTCTTTTATCAGTCTTTTGTCGCCTAACTTTGCCTGAATTGGATAGTTTTCAGACTCAGCCATCTCTAGCTCTTTCCATCTTGCTTTATAGTCTGGATTACACCAACACACTAACGTCCGGAGTTGTGCTGATAAATAATAGTCCCTCATGCATGGTAGAGCTAATCCCCCTTTGTCCTTTGCCAGCTGTAAATATTTGTATTTTAATCTTGGTCTTTTCCCCTGCCAGATAAATCTAGAGATTAGTTTGTCCCATTCATTAAACTGTTTATCAGATATTTCAATTGGGAGAGTTTGGAACAGATAAAGCAGTCTGGGCAGAATATTCATCTTAACTACAGCAATACGTGACTAAAAACTTAAAATTGGTAGCATGTTCCATTGTTTAATATCTTCATTAATTTTATGACTCAATGGCTTATAGTTCACATCATGTGAATTTACAAGTTTTTTTTAGGTATGTTCATGCCCAGGTACTTCATCTGCTCCAAATCCCATTTCAGTTTAACACTTGTTCCTATTTCTTGACTGGGCTTGTAATTAAAGGTTAATATCTGTGTTTTTGGAATGTTAAGTTTATAGCCAGATATTGAACTGAAGTCCTCCAGGAAAGATAGCAGTTTGGGGAAAGACAAGTTTGGATTTGTTAAGTAGATCAAAACGTCGTCTGCGAACAGGGTAATTTTGTGTTCTTGGCCCGCCATTTTGACTCCAGAAATACCACTGTCCTGCTTGATGCCTCGACTCAGGGCCTCAATGAAGAGTACTGGACTCAGCGGGCACCCCTGACGTGTCCCTCTTCTCAGGTCAAAAGATTTTGAGTGCTCCGTTAATTTTAATTCTTGCTTTCGGACACCTGTATAATGCTTGGATGACTACAATAAATGACTGATGAAAACCAAATTGTCCCAAAATTTTATATAAAAATTCCCAGTTTACCCGATCAAAGGCTTTGTCAGCATCAAGACCAATGAGGATCATTTCAATATTTTCTTCTGTTACATGATCAATTATATGTAGTGTTCGTCGGATATTGTCCTGTGTCTGTCTCTGCTTAATAAAGCCCGTCTGGTCCAGGCTAATTATCTCAGTGAGAATATTCTCTATTCTTTTGGCAAGAATGTGTGTGAATATCTTGTAATCTTGATTAAATACACTAATTGGACGATAATTTCCACAATCAAGCTTGTCCTTTCCCTCTTTGGCTATTAAAGAGATAGTAGCCTCGTTCCATGATGAGGGAGTTACACCTGTCTGTAAAATAAAATTAAATGTGGTTTTCATTAAAGGCACCAAGAGGTCTTTCATCTCTTTGTACCACTCTGAGGGGAAACCGTCTGGTCCCGGAGCTTTATTTGGATTCAAATTGGAAATGACCTTCTAAATTTCAATTTCAGTTATTTCAGTCAAGTTTTTATTTTGATTTTCGCTCACTTTCAGTATAATTAGTGTATTCAGGAAAGATGTTTTTTTTCATCAGTTTTTGATTGTGTGTATAGTTCTTTATAGAAAGTTAAAGTATGTTGAATATCTTCCCATTTATAAATTAACTCGTTTGTTTGAGGATCTTTACTTTTATGAATTGTATTTTCTAATTGTTTTTTCAATTTATAGGCTAACAGTTTTGCTGATTTACCCCCTACCTCATAATATCATTGTTGTAAAAATACCATATTTTTCTTTATTTCACATGAGAGAATGTCATTAATTTCGTTTTTCTTTTTTTGTATTTCTAAGGACAAATTTTTATTCATAGTAATTTTATGGTAATTTTCCATTATTTTTAATTGTGATCGGAGTTTTTTCAATGTCTCATTTCTTGTCTTTTTTAGATTGGAGCTATAGCCTATAAGTTTCCCCCTCAGGACAGCCTTTAAAGCATCCCATAAGATAATTGGTGAAACTTCCTCATTATCATTCTCGATCAGATAATTCGTAATATCTTCCCTGATCTGTGGACTCATCTCTGTGCTTGTTCTGTTAGACCTCAGTGCTGCTTTTGATACTGTTGACCATAAAATTTTATTAGAGATTAGAGCATGCCATAGGTATTAAAGGCACTGCGCTGCGGTGGTTTGAATCATATTTGTCTAATAGATTACAATTTGTTCATGTAAATGGGGAATCTTCTTCACAGACTAAAGTTAATTATGGAATTCCAGAAGGTTCTGTGCTAGGACCAATTTTATTCACTTTATACATGCTTCCCTTAGGCAGTATTATTAGACGGTATTGCTTAAATTTTCATTGTTACGCAGATGATACCCAGCTTTATCTATCCATGAAGCCAGAGGACACACACCAATTAGCTAAACTGCAGGATTGTCGTACAGACATAAAGACATGGATGACCTCTAATTTCCTGCTTTTAAACTCAGATAAAACTGAAGTTATTGTACTTGGCCCCACAAATCTTAGAAACATGGTGTCTAACCAGATCCTTACTCTGGATGGCATTACCCTGACCTCTAGTAATACTGTGAGAAATCTTGGAGTCATTTTTGATCAGGATATGTCATTCAAAGCGCATATTAAACAAATATGTAGGACTGCTTTTTTGCATTTACGCAATATCTCTAAAATCAGAAAGGTCTTGTCTCAGAGTGATGCTGAAAAACTAATTCATGCATTTATTTCCTCTAGGCTGGACTATTGTAATTCATTATTATCAGGTTGTCCTAAAAGTTCCCTAAAAAGCCTTCAGTTAATTCAAAATGCTGCAGCTAGAGTACTGACGGGGACTAGAAGGAGAGAGCATATCTCACCCATATTGGCCTCTCTTCATTGGCTTCCTGTTAATTCTAGAATAGAATTTAAAATTCTTCTTCTTACTTATAAGGTTTTGAATAATCAGGTCCCATCTTATCTTAGGGACCTTGTAGTACCATATCACCCCAATAGAGCGCTTCGCTCTCAGACTGCATGCTTACTTGTAGTTCCTAGGGTTTGTAAGAGTAGAATGGGAGGCAGAGCCTTCAGCTTTCAGGCTCCTCTCCTGTGGAACCAGCTCCCAATTCAGATCAGGGAGACAGACACCCTCTCTACTTTTAAGATTAGGCTTAAAACTTTCCTTTTTGCTAAAGCTTATAGTTAGGGCTGGATCAGGTGACCCTGAACCATCCCTTAGTTATGCTGCTATAGACATAGACTGCTGGGGGGTTCCCATGATGCACTGTTTCTTTCTCTTTTTGCTCTATATGCACCACTCTGCATTTAATCATTAGTGATCGATCTCTGCTCCCCTCCACAGCATGTCTTTTTCCTGGTTCTCTCCCTCAGCCCCAACCAGTCCCAGCAGAAGACTGCCCCTCCCTGAGCCTGGTTCTGCTGGAGGTTTCTTCCTGTTAAAAGGGAGTTTTTCCTTCCCACTGTAGCCAAGTGCTTGCTCACAGGGGGTCGTTTTGACCGTTGGGGTTTTACATCATTATTGTATGGCCTTGTCTTACAATATAAAGCGCCTTGGGGCAACTGTTTGTTGTGATTTGGCGCTATATAAAAAATTGATTGATTGATTGATCTGTTCTCTAAATGGGGGTAGAATACCTGTGTTTAATCTCCAAAGTGTGTGTCTCTCTTTCTATTCCCAAATGTTACTTCCAAATACACTGGGGTGTGGTCCGATAAGTCCACTACTCCTATCTCACAACTAACCACTCTATTAAAATCTTTTTGGAACATTAAGAAATAGTCCAGCCTAGAGTAAAAAGAGTGCGGGTGGGAGTAAAAAGTGTAATCTTTTCTAGTTGGGTTCAACTCCCTCCACACATCCAGAAGGCCCAATGCTTTAAGAATTAATTTAATAGACTTAGTTATTTTATTTGGCTCTGAGCAGTGAGGGTTAGACGGATCCAGCACTGGATTGAGTCGAATGTTTAAGTCCCCTCCCAAAATCAGAGTGCCCTGTACCTCTACTGTAATTAATTCAAAAATATTTTTATAAAATTTCAACTCTGACCCCGGGGAGCATATATGTTCAAAAAAGTAGTCAAAATACCTTCCAAGTATCCCTTCACCATTACAAATCTCCCCTCCTTATCTCTTTTCTCTTGAATACACTCAAAATTAAGCCTCTTTGAAATTAGGATTACCACTCTTCTTTCAGAGCCCTGAGAACAAGCAGATGAGAATTGGTTAAATTTCAATTTTCTGAGTTTTTCATGTTCTGGCTGTGACAAATGAGTTGCCTGCAAGAGAGCCACTTCTGTTTCTTCTTTTTTTCAACTTAGACATAATCTTACCCCTCTTAATAGGATTACCCAACCCGTTTACATTATAAGATACAATCTTAGTAGTTTTATTACTCTGCATCATATAGGCATTTAAATTTGAACCTCAATATGGTAAACATCAACCAAAAAAAAAAAGAAGGTAGTATTTGATAGAAGGAACAGTGAAAAATAAAAAAACATACTACCTTGACTTCCAAAAAAATAGCTACCCTATAAGCTGAGAGTGGTGAGGGAAAAACTCTTCTGCCAACCTGTGGAAGAGTGCCCCCTGCAACCCGCTGACTGACAATGCGTAGGTCCGTGGTGTCCCTATATCTTTCACTAACCCGACGTAATCAACTTATAAATGCCCTCAATCCCCAACAAATTAGTATAACAAAACAGTGAAACAATTTAACAAATTAAATAAAAAATAAAATGGATAAATAAGACAGAACATATTACCTCATATATAATGTCTCTGTGTAAGCCGCACTTTTGTTAGTTTGCGTCATCTCTATACCTGAACTCCTGGAGCCGCTCTCTGAAGCCCTGCTTTTGTGCCGTGCTACCTTGCTTCATCTTCTTACTCTTTGTTTGCCATGACTGCTGATCGATTTGGTCCAGAAGTGTAGATCGATCCTTCACCACTTTCACCGACAGTCCCCTCGTCACCATATCCGCCGTAGCTTCATGCGCCGTGTTGTACGTCACTGTGCTGTCACCATAATACACTCTCAGCCTGGCTGGGAAGGGTGACTGCAATCTAATATTGTTCTCCTTAAGTACAGCCTTGGCCGCCATATACTCTTTCCTTCTTCGTTGTATTTCTGGGGCATAGTCATTGTCCACGTGCACTTTTTTCCCCTTGAAGTCAAATCCTTTCGCTTGCCAAGCTTGTTTGAGTATATCCTCTTTGGTGCGATAACTTGCAAATTTGACAATACACGGTCTATTAGAAAACTGGCAGTTTTATAGAAAAAAAAAACTATATGGATTTGAATCACGTGCGATTACACCAGACATGCTTGAACCCTTGTGCGCATGCGTGAGTTTTTTCACGCGTGTCGGTGACGTCATTCGCCTGTGGGGAGGCTTTGAGTGAGCACTGGTCCAGCTCTCTTGGCTGAAATCCTTTGTCTGAGACGCTGCTGTGAGGGATATCAGAGTGGACACTATTCGAGAAATTCAGCTGGTTCTCGGTGAAAAGTTTAACGGCTGATGAGAGATTGTGGAGTTTCTTTCGCTTTAAGGGCAACTCACAAAGCGGATCGGCGCGGTCGGAGGTGGCATCCGTCTAGCTGTTTCAAGCTGAAAACTTCCACCTTTCGGGCTCTGTTCACCCAGGTTGTCGTCAGAGAAGTTTCAGAAGAAGTCGGCATGAGGAGTTTATGCGGACATTCCACTGTTAAAGGAGATTTTGTAATGAAAGAACGTGCGGGCAAATTCGCCGAGTCTGTTCGTGACGATGCTGCAAATCCATCTGCGCCGCGACAGGAAAAACACCTCCGTGTTGAAAACCATTTGTAAAATTCAGGTGGCTTTTGATGGCTTTCAACAAGTGAGCATCTGAGAAATTGTTTAACAGCTGGGCATGTTCCAACTTGTCCGTTAAGGTTTCCAATGGAGGTGTTTTTCCTGTCGCGACCCCCCCGTGGTCGGGTCCGGCCCGACATGCGTATCTGCCCGCACGTTCTTTCATTACAAAATCTCCTTTAACAGTGGAATGTCCGCATAAACTCCTCATGCCGACCTCTTCTGAAACTTCTTTGTTCTCTGACGACGACCTGGGTGAACAGAGCCTGAAATGTGGAAGTTTTCAGCTTGAAACAGCGAGACGACGACGCCTCAGAGCGCAGATCGCCGTCAGGCGCCGTAGGCCGTCCTTAAAGCGACACTTACAGACCAAAATCTCTCATCACCCGTTAAAATTTTTACCGAAAACCAGCTGAATTTATCAAATGGTGTCCACTCAGTTGTGCCTTACAGTTTTTGAAAAATTTTTATCAAACAAAGCAGCAGTCTCTGAGCTATTCCTAAACAATGAAAAAAACGACGAGAGGGTGGGCCACTCCTCACTCAAAGACTGCCCACAGGCGAATGACGTAACCGACAGGCGTGAAAAAACTCTTGCATGCCCACAAGGGTTCAAGCATGTCTGATGTAATCACGCGTGATTCAAATCCATATGGTTCTTGAAAAAAATAATAAGGCCGGATACTTTTCTAACAGACCTCGTAAATGAGCGAGGCGCGGCTCCTTCAGGTGGTTCTTCGGCAATAGCACGGTGCGCTCTTTCAATCCCCAGTGTGGAAGGAGATGAGAGACCCAAAGTTAATCACAGATGGAAATGAGTCCTCTTCTCCCTCCTTCACTCCGTATATCCTGATGTTCTTCCGCCGTGAGCGGCTCTCGAGGTCCAGCATCTTTGTTTCATACCGCATTTGTTGTTTAGCTAGCTCCCTTAGCAGCTCTTCCGAATGTTGCACCCGAGTCTCCACTTCATTTAAGCGGTCCTCTGCTTCGTCCAGCCTTTTGCCGAAGCCATTTACTTCTTCTCTCATTGCATTAAACTGCTCATTCGTGTCTTTTCTGAAATCGCGTAACTCTCTTAGTATCATGTCCATATTAGCAGGGCAGTCTCTCGTCAGCGCTACCTTGTGGCTCATCCTCCATGTTGTTGCTGATTTGCGACAGAGTATCTTCACTCGCCTCACTGCGTTCACGTGCTGCTTTTTTCTTATGTTTTGTCGGCATTTTTCTTCTTTAGAATAGTACCCGCTTCTTTAGAACCAATATTTTCCAATTTTCGAGTTAGAAAAATAGGGTAAATAAATTACTCAAATAAATTACTCAGTCGGGAGCGTGCACTATATGCTGCCTTCAATTGGCCCGCCAGACCGGAAGTCGCGCTGAGCAGAAATTTGCTGGTAACTGAACCTAGAACACTGCAGAAGAGAGCTCTCTCAAACAGCCCGGCTTCAGAAAACCTCCTCTCACTTGGCAGTATACAAGCAGAGAGCAAACAGCAGTTGAGAGAATTCACAGTGGCTCTTCTTCAGTATCTGAAAATGTTGCGGGTGGGATTGGTATTTTCTGATACATGAACTACATCGGTATGTGAACCTGCTACCGATCCGGGATTGGCTCGGTCCCATCCCTAATTTGAATATCGCAATCACTATTGCAGATCTCACTTTTTAAATTGAAAAGTATCCAGAATTAAATCTTTTGATCCTTTGGCTGCGACAACCTGATCTACTAATCATCCGTGGTTATATATTATACTGTGGCCGCTGACTTTTTTTCAGTTCTTCCTGATTAAGGAGACTGTCCTTTACATATTCTTACTTAAGAAAATGTTTTCTTCTCTCTCTAGGCAATTGGGATGAGCCCAGGAGAGACTCTGGAGGCCATTCCAAGCTGCTTAGACTCCTCTCTAGTTTCCATCTTCAAGGACACACCAGCAGTAGAGGTAAGACTCATTTTGAAATGTGTTGTAAAGATCTAAAGTGAGATCAGCCATGTGTAAATATCTGTACTAAACGGGTCCTAATTTTCTTATGTCTGTTTAGGCTAAAGGGCTGGATGAGGAGAGTGAGGCGATGCTGCTAACAGCCCTGACAGAGATGCTTGATAACGTGGATGAAGAGAACATATCTCCCTTTGACACACTGCCTGACTCAGACCTGCTGTCAGGACACAAGGGCAGGGAACACTCTCCGGTGAGTCGCCACGCTGTCATAAATGACTGCAGAAGTACTTCATTCATCTGTGCCCTTGACCATATCCATCTCGCTTGTGGGTACAGATAAAGATGATGGAAGGATTATCTGCTTAACGTGTTTCTGGTCTGAGTTATGTCTGTAACTGTAAAACGTTGCAGAGGCATTCATGTGATTCCACTTTTGCTTGTCACATTCTAGCTTCAGCGATTGCTGTGCCTGTCCCGTTCCCCTCCAGAGAAAAACACGCTCAGTAGCACAAAGTCACAGTCAGTTGGAACGGTAGGTTTCCCTGTGTGAAACACCGTAAACATAAAGGTATGTGTTTATAATGGATGGATGTTAGAATCTGACTGGGTGTGTCTCCCTGGCTGAATCCAGAACCTCCCCAGGATAAAGGCAGATGTTATGCAAAGAAGTGATGGAGAAGAGGAGGAGGAGGAAGGCTTCCCTAATCTAAGCTTAGCGACGCAACATTCGTCTCCTGATGACAACTTGCTAGGCAGTGAAGACTTGAGCTTTCCTCTTCCTGTCACCTTTGAGCAGGAGAGAGATGTTTCTGTCAGCTTGAGGGACCTGGTCAGACATATGCACTCGTATTGTATGACCGTCTACGTAGATGATGAGGAAAGGGAGCAGCTGTTGCCGGAAGGGGGGATCTTGCTCGAGGTTGTGGACCAGAGAGAAAATGGAGAGACCATCCTGGCCATCCCAGACCTTGATCTCTCTGTACCTCCACCGCTTATAGAGGTTACCTCAAAAAATAAGCAGGAAGGTTTACATGAAGTGGACGAAGGGGTGTCTGACAGTTCCGAGCATATAGTTGTTGATGATGAAGATCCCACAATGAGTGAGTCTCCAGTGAATCCTCCTGCTCCTGTGGCACCGCTGTTATGTTCTGATGTAAAGGATAATACCATCATTAAAAGAAAAATGAAAACCCCCTCATGTAGAAAACGGAAAAAGAAATGCAAGAAATTAAATCAGCCCAAACCTGTTGCAGGTAAGACCATCCAGAGTGTCTCTGTAAAGACTAATGTGCAGGAGTCGCCCATTAAACCTGAAAAAGGGTCCATCAATGAAAAAGAAGACAAAGATTCACTGCCATCTGTTAGTTCTGCTGAATGCCCTTCAATCCATAAAATAAGTCCATGTGAAACTGAAATACAAGTTGGAAGCATCACTACAACACTATCCCCTGAAGCAGATGTAAAAGTTGCAACTCCGGTGGCATCCAGACCAGAAACTAATGCATTAAATGTGAGCAGTGAGCTTCACAGTCAGCCCACAAGGTTAAATTTCCTAAAGCCAGAAAAACCACCTCAACATTTGGCCTCAGAATCTGAGAAGCAGGTGCACTCATCAGCAGCTCCCTCTGCTGTCCTATCTGCCACCCTGGTAGCTTCTGGGGCTTCAAGTCGCCATACCGCTCCTCTTAATGGTGTTGCATCACAGACACAGTCCCACAATGATATCCCATCTGCAGCTCCTTCCCTTCTGGAACCAAAGTCCAAATCCCTCAGTCTTGAAGAATACCGTCGGCTCAGAGAACAGAAGAAGCCTGCTCTGGTAGTAAAACAACAAGACTACAGCAGCAAGTGGCCCAGTCTTCCAGAGCTTCCGAAAGAGCTTACCCCTATCCCTATCTTGCCCGACACCGCCCCCAAAGATTTTCGGTGCACACTTGCCCAGATGGCGAAGAAGGAAGTGGAGGAGGTCAAACCGGCTTGGCAGCCAAGGGGACCAGGTGCACCACCCACCCCTGAGGCACTGTTGGTGCCACCAGCCTACATAGTTGCCCCCTCCAGCAAGGTTTCTACTGCTGCCTCTTTTCCAAAAGCCCAGCAAACATCTGAACCTCCTAAGCCTTCTCTAGCCCACAATCCTTTATCTGCTGTCAGTAAATCTGTGGAGAGTTCACCTACACAGCAGCAGGCCTGTGCCACATCTGCAGGAACTCTTATGTCTCACAGCTCCATGCCACAACTTTCTTCAAACCCTGCCGTGCGTATTCTGCAAGCAGCAGATGGAACGTGTTCTTCTTCAGGAGACAAAGGTAGAGTCTGTGAGAAGCTCTACTTTCAGTTGGTAAATCTCAGTAAAAGCTGTTCTAAAACCACTACAGAGGGGGTCCAAAGTCTTATTGCTACTGTAAGTGCCTCCCTAAAGGCTGCTGCTCCCCAGACGGGGCCTGAGGTCGCTGCTCCTATCTCATTAAACAACACTGGCAAACCCATGACTGTTGGCACCCATGCCTGTGCTCCTGCTTCTCCTTCCATGGAGTTGCAGAGTGTTAAGGCAGTCTCCACTTTGTCTGAAGCTAAAGAGAAGCCCACAGTTGCAGTAGAACACCAAAGGCCAAAGAGTCCCACACAGGAACTGATTGAAGCTTTCACCAGTGAGATTGGTAAGATGAACCTTCTGTATTACAATTACTGTATTGTGTATTTTTTGTGTGTGTGTCTTTAAAACTGGGTAGCATGTGATAGCTGATTTGCAGCCTTATTTTGTTGGGTTTAAATATAAAGTGCAGAATTGAGTGAGACACAAAATAACAGCTTGGCTTTATTTACTATGAATGTAATTTTTGCTGTTCTGCCCCCAAAAAGTTTGGATTTACATTATTTAAATACAACCCCTGGCAATAATTATGGAGTCACCGGTCTCGGAGGATGTTCATTCAGTTGATTAATTTTGTAGACAAAAAGCAGATCACAGACATGACACAAAACTAAAGTCATATCAAATGGCAACTTTCTGGCTTTAAGAAACACTATAAGAAATCAGGAAAAATAATTGTGGCAGTCAGTAACAGTTACTTTTTTTCTGGACCAAATACAAACATGGGAAGGTTGTTAAAGGCAAACATACTGGTAGACCAAGACAGAAAACTTAAAGCAATATGTCTCAAAAAATCGAAAATGCACAACAAAACAAATGAGGAACGAATGGGAGGAAACTGGAGTCAATGTCTATGACCGAACTGTAAGAAACCGCCTAAAGGAAATGGGATTTACATACAGAAAAGCTAAACAAAAGCCATCATTAACACCTAAACATAACAAAACAAGGTTACAATGGGCTAAGGAAAAGCAATCGTGGACTGTGGATGACTGGATGAAAGTCATATTCAGTGATGACTCTCGAATCTGCATTGGGCAAGGTGATGATGCTGGAACTTTTGTTTGGTGCCATTCCAATGAGATTTATAAAGATGACTGCCTGAAGAGAACATGTAAATGTCCACAGTCATTGATGATATGGGGCCGCATGTCAGGTAAAGGCACTGGGGAGATGGCTGTCATTACATCATCAATAAATGCACAAGTTTACGTTGATATTTTGGACACTTTTCTTATCCCATCAATTGAAAGGATGTTTGGGGATGATGAAGTCATTTTTCAAGATGATAATGCATCTTCCCATAGAGCAAAAACTGTGAAAACATTCCTTGCAAAAAGACACATAGGGTCAATGTCATGGCCTGCAAATAGTCCGGATCTTAATCCAATTGAAAATCTTCGGTGGAAGGTGAAGAAAATGGTCCATGACAAGGCTCCAACCTGCAAAGCTGATCTGGCAACAGCAATCAGAGAAAGTTGGAGCCAGATTGATGAAGAGTACTGTTTGTCACTCAAGTCCATGCCTCAGAGACTGCAAGCTGTTATAAAAGCCAGAGGTGGTGCAACAAAATACTAGTGATGTGTTGGAGCGTTCTTTTGTTTTTCATGATTCCATAATTTATTCCTCAGAATTGAGTGATTCCATATTTTTTTCCCTCTGCTTGGTCTTGGTTACTGACTGCCACAATTTTTTTTTTTCCTGTTTTCTTATACTGTTTCTTAAAGCCAGAAAGTTGCCATTTGAAATTACTTTAGTTTTGTGTCATGTCTGTGATCTGCTTTTTTTTTTTTTTTTTCTACAAAATTAAACTGAATGAACATCCTCCGAGGCCGGTGATTCCATAATTTTTGCCAGGGGTTGTATATACATTGGTTGCACATGATCAGAATGTGTCCAAACAACAATTTTTCATAATTAGAATCCAAATAATTATTTGTTTAATATTAAGCTGGTGTGGAAGTATGGGCCATGTGTTAATCTCCTTCCCTTGTTCTATGCAGAAAAAAGTACTAGCATTGATCTAGGAATGATGAGTTTGTCCAAGAGTTTCATGGAATGATCTACAAAAGCACTTAAAAACATCACATTGCACTAACCCCATTCTCTGTAACAACTGACTTAAATGAACATCTACTTTGTCTATGATTCTGTCATGTTTATTACAACCATTCATATATGAGGGGGGCATGTACCCTTTCCCCCTCAAAAGCAGGTTAACCCTTCGATGCACAACATAGGTCAAAAATGACCTGCATTCATTTCCCAGGTTATTTCATGCTGTCTGTATTTTGTTCTATCTTATGAAGTCAGTTTATTTTATCATTAAATATTCCAAGTATTCTTTAAATATCTTGTTTTTGATCACCACCAATCATTTCCATTTTTCCCCTTCATAATTTGTGAACAAAAATAACTTGTATCACTTCGCCAAGTTTGCACACATGGGTCAAAAATGACCTATTCATCCAAGTATGATTTTAAAATTAATTGAATTAATACTATTATAATAATAATAATAGCAGTGAGTGGGGCCAAACACTGCAAATAGTCTGGATCTTTATCCAATTGAAAATCTTTGGAAGTTGAAGAAAATGGTCCATGACAAGGCTCCAACCTGCAAAGCTGATCTGGCAACAGCAATCAGAGAAAGTTGGAGCCAGATTGATGAAGAGTACTGTTTGTCACTCATTAAGTCCATGCTTCAGAGACTGCAAGCTGTTATAAAAGCCAGAGGTGGTGCAACAAAATACTAGTGATGTGTTGGAGCGTTCTTTTGTTTTTCATGATTCCATAATTTTTTTCCTCAGAATTGTATGTGTCAGTATATTTTTCCCCTCTGCTTGGTCTAAAAAAGTAACTGTTACTGACTGCCACAATTTTTTTTCCTGATTTCTTATAGTGTTAAAGCCAGAAAATTGCCATTTGAAATGACTTTAGTTTTGTCATGTCTGTGATCTGCTTTTTTTCTACCAAATTAAACAACTGAATGAACATCCTCCGAGGCCGGTGATTCCATAATTTTTGCCAGGGGTTGTAGTACTGGATCACTTCCGGTTTCGCCTTCTGTCATCATGCATGCTGCTCAATAGGACAACAGCTTTTCCCTTCTACTGCACATAGCTCACTGTGGTCATGTTGGTATTGAATCCAAATTCCGAGCTATGGCTCTCCTGCGATTTGGATGACTTCATTATAGCTTGTTCTGGAGAGAAGTCCCAATACTGGTCAGGTTCTTCTCAGGGAGCTTATCAGAGGGACACTGGTGAAAAAGTTGTCCATTGTGATGTTGTAACAGAAACACATTTCACAGCTTCACACCAAATGCTATAATGAATACATTTGGGTTATTTCTGCTACGTGTGTGAACTTGATGTAGAAATACAAAGGCTGTGCTTTATAACATAATATATAGAACCATATTTATTGTATATGTGTATTACTCCTAATATTTAAATATAGTTTTATATATATGATGTCTTATCTTTCTTATGTCTTATTTATTATTATATATACTTTTTTCTTGAGCCACGTGGGTGGGTAGGGAGAGTTCCCATGGGATAAAAAAGCTTTTCAACCTACCATCCCTGATTCTCAAGACCAGACACCTAAGTGGCTCTACTTTACTCTTTTCTACTCTTCTATTTTACTCTTCCTTTTTAGATATTTAGATATGCTTTAGTATACTAGTATAGTTCCACCTTAGAATTGGAATATAATATATAAGATATACCTTACTGAATTTTCATAAAGTAAAATAAACATGATGTTTTATGCTAAACAGAAACAAGATATCTACTGCATACTTAAAATAGTAAATGATAAAAACTAATTTAATTCAAAGCTATAGCAACATTCAGACATACTTTACTTCCGGGGGCGCGGCCTGCTGCTGACCCTGCGCTCACTGTTTGTTTCACTGTTTGTTAGCGTTATTAAATTTGTTTTAACGTAATTTTTTTAAGCAGTTCATTGGTTTAATGTGGATGTGACCTGTCAGAACTTCACTGCACTTTGCACTTTGGACCTTATCGTCGCAATGAAAATTGCACTGCTGTGGATCATTTTCTGCCTATCAGCATTTGCGCACGGGAGCTGCCTCACAAGCCGGCAAAGCTTCCTTACCTACACCAGAGAGCATCTTTTGTCACTTCGCTCACCTGGTGGGGTTCCTTCAGTTTGTCTACCTGTGGACTGTCAGGAAATCCGACGGCCTCTTAAATGTCTGGGGAAGAGGAAAAAGCGTGGCTCCAGGGGAGGCGTGAGGCACCGACTCTGGAGACGCCGCAGCAGATTCCCCCTGCCTGTCATCACTCTGTCTAACGTCCGCTCGGTAAGCAGTAAACTCGAACTTGTGCTGAGAGCCGAGCATGACAGTGAATTTAGACAGAGTAATCTTGTGTGTTTGACGGAAACATGGCTTAAAGATCATCACGATACACCGAGCCTGTCAGGCTACACCGTTGTCAGAGCGGACAGGGACGTGCGCACTGCACACAAATCCATCGGAGGGGGTCTGTGTTTGTTTGTGGATAACAGCTGGGCCACTCAATACAGCATACGAGAGCAAGTATGCACACCTGACTGAGATACTGACTGTATCTTTTAGACCCTTTTATCTTCCGCGGGAGTTCGGACAGATCACTGTCATTCTCGTATACGTGCCCGGTCCAGATGACGACGCAGCAGGAGAGAGAATAGCAGAGAGCTATAATAATGCACTCACCCGCTCTGCTGACCAGCCCGTTTTCATTCTGGGTGACTTTAACTCCTGCAGTCTGTCTGACCACCTGCCCACTCTGCAGCAATATGTAGACTGTCCTACACGTCTGCATCGGACGCTTGACCGTTGCTATGGCAACATCCCAGAGGCTTATAAAGCGGTATGCAGACCGCCTCTTGGAAAATCAGACCACAATGTGATTCATCTTTTGCCTAAATACAAAGCTGTGGTCAAAAGAATTAAAACAGTTAATAAGCAGGTACAGGTGTGGTCCGAGGAACTGGGACATTTTCTTTGAATCCTGTCTGGATGGAGATGAACTCACTGACACCATCACATCTTATATTAAGTTCTGTGAGGATAACGTGTCAGAGACTAAAACTGTGAAAATATTCCCAAATAACAAACCCTGGGTGGCCAAACAATTGAAAATCTGTCTTAATGAAAAGAAGGCAGCCTTCTGCTCTGGTAATGTGCAATTAATGCAGGAAAAAAGGAGACGGCTGAGAGGGAATATATTTAAGGCAAAAATTGAGTACAAGAATAAAGTAGAAAGTAAATTTTTCAGTGGCAATATAAAACAAGCCTGGGAAGGTCTAAATACACTGATGGGCAAATCCAGTAAGAAATGTGATGCTCTTACAACCATTAATCAATGTTTTGTTGATGAGTTAAACCGTTTCTTCTGTAGATTTGATAAAGTGGATGATAAACAGGAATGTGATGAGATCTGTAAAAATCTTCCAGCAGGAGCTCCCACAGCTATCACTGAGGATGCCGTGGCTAAAAGTCTTTCTAAACTGAAGCCAAACAAGGCCACTGGCCCAGATGGCCTGAAAGCCCGTCTACTCAAAGACTGTGCTCCTCAATTAAAAGGAGTCTTTTCCAGATTGTTTAATTCCCTTCTTGTCACAGGAGTGCCCAAATCTTGGAAATTCTCCATAATAAGGCCTTAAAAAAAGGCCCAAAAAAGCCAGGGGCAAGCAAACCTGAAGGTTTTCGGCCCATTGCCGTAACCTCCATATTATGTAAAACTATGGAGAGTTTTAGTTGACGTCCTGACCACCACAGTGGTCAGTGAACTAGACCCTCTGCAGTTTGCCTATAAGAGGGACAGAGGTACTGATGATGCCGGATTGATCTTGCTGGACATGATCTCAAAGCAGCTTTCACTTGCTAAAGCATATGCTCGGGTTTTGTTTGTAGATTTCAGTGCAGCTTTTAATTCTATGAAATTACATATTCTTCTGAAAAGGCTGGCTGATTTAAATGTTGAAAAGGGCCTGATGCTCTGGATCAGAGACTTTCTGTCTTGTCGTCCTCAAAGAGTTTGTGCTAACAACATTCTGTCAGGAGAGCTCATCATAAGCACTGGCTGCCCACAGGGTACCGTTCTTTCACCTCTGCTCTTCTCTCTTTTTACAAACGAATTTGCAGTTAATGACACAAACTTTAAACTGATTAAATACGCGGATAACATGGCCCTAGTCGGCCTGCTACAGAAGTGTGACTCCTGTGGCGAAGCCTCCTATCTCGCTCACACTAAGGCTCTTGAAGCTTGGTGTCTCGACAGCCAGCTGGAAATCAATGTGTCTAAGACAAAGGAGCTTGTTTTTCACACAAAGCAAGAACTGACCGTGCAGCCAGTTTCACTCGATGGCCAGCTTGTTGAAATGGTTGAAACTTTTAAATATCTTGGTACAGTTCTTGATAGTCACTTGAGCTTCTTTGAAAACACTGATTTTAGCTTTAAGAAATGTTCACAGCGACTCAGTCTTCTCAGAAGAGTGAGTTGTCTTGGTGTTAATCCGCAGATTTTAGAGCTTGTGTATTCTGCACATATTGAGAGTATTTTAACATTTCATCTTTGTGTTTGGTTTGGTCACTTGAGTTGTAAATGTAAGGACAAATTAAATAGAATTGTAAAAATGGCGGGGAAAATTGTGGGAAAACCCCAGAAGACTCTGGCCCACATTTTTTTTTTCAAGTGACAGTTTTTTATTCGGCACACAAAATATTCAAATAGAAAAAAAATGAACAATTCCACAAACACAGACAAAACTAGTGAGTCCGAAAGGGTGTGGGCTGAAGCAAAGCTTATTAGCGCCCACCCCTGCTAGTACAACTCCAACAATTCTAATCAGTCATATTTACATAAATACAAATTCACTATTACATGTCGACCCACAGACATACACATCAATATACTATTCACTTATATTTATATAGTACCAGATCACAAGAAAGTCGAATGAAGGCACTTTACGCCAGTGAGGACTAACCTTACCAACCCCCAGAGCGAGCACTAGGCAACTGTGGTGAGGAAAAACTCCCTATAAGGAAGAAACCTCAAGCAGACCAGGCTCTTGGGGGTGACCCTCTGCTTGGGCTGTGCCATATATACCTATATACATACGTATATACTTTACAAACATAAATATATACATACATATACACAGTCACTTATATACATATACACCTACCCATATCTGTATATCTACATACGCATATACATACCCACACAACAAGTCCCACTTATAAATTGAACATTCCATATAAATGAAATTATATTTGCTTTATGATACTTAGACATGATGTTCTTTTTGAGTAGTTTCTTAAATCTTACTAAGGTACTACTCATTCTAACCTCTGTTGAACATTTGTTCCATTTCCTCACCCCAACTACAGACACACAAAAATCCTTTACATTTGTTCTTACTGCTGGTTTCATAAAAATTGCACAACCTCTTAAACTATATCTGGATTCCCTCAATCGGAACAGACTCTGGACATGTCTTGGTAAGGCTTGGTTTTTCGCTCGAAATAAAGTTTGAATTGTAATGTAATCGACCAAATCTATGAATTTTAATAAATTTAAAGACACAAATAGAGAATGAGTTGGTTCACGATATTGTTTATTGCAGATGATTCGTATGGCTCGTTTTTGCAAAAGGAATATTGGAGTGGTATTTGATTTGTGTTTCCCCATGACTCAACACAATATGTCATATATGGTACCATCAGAGAATGAGTAAGTAACCCTTCTTGCGGCAGGTCATTGGCTTTATACAAAATGGCTATAGTTTTTGACAATTTTGATTTCGCATAATTTATATGTGTCTTCCAGCTAAGTTTATTATCAATTATAACACCTAAAAATGTATTCTGTTACTAACTCAATTTCCTTATTGTTTATAGTTAAATTTTTACATTTGGGTGCCTGTTTATTTCCAAATATAATACATTTAGTTTTCCCAAGGTTGAGTGACAACTTATTAGCATCAAACCAGACCTTAAATTTTTCCAGTTCTTTCTCCACTATGTCCAGAAGCTGTTCAAGATTTTCACCGCTACAGAACACAGTTGTATCATCCGCAAAAAGGACACATCTCAGTGAACTCGACACCCAACTTATATCATTTATATAGATTATAAACAACAAAGGACCCAGCACTAAGCCCTGCGGCACCCCACATGTGACATCCCTGAGTTCAGAATTTGTATTATTGAATTGAACATACTGAAGTCTGCCTTGTAAATAACTAGCTATCCATTCATATGCCAGACCTCTGATTCCATATTTCTGCAGTTTAATTAATAGTATTCCATGGTTAATTGTGTCAAACGCTTTCTGTAAATAAAAAAAAAACACCTATTGTGTATTGTTTGTCAATTGCAGTTGCTATACTTTCCACAAAGTCCATCAAAGCATGTGATGTAGTTCGAGACCTTCTGAATCCATATTGTTCTTCACAAATGATGTTATGCTTCAGTAAATAATCATTTAATCTTTTAGCAAATATTTTTTCCAAAATTTTGGAAAATTGTGGCAGGAGTGATATAGGTCTATAATTAGAAAATGTGTGTTTGTCACCAGTTTTAAACAGAGGAATTACTTTGGCTATTTTCATTTGAGAAGGAAATTTACCAGTACTTAGTGACATATTGCAAATATAATTGAACGGTTTTACTATACAATCAACTTTTTTTTAATAAAGCCATATCCAAATTATTAAAATCAGTCGATTTCTTACTTTTTGAACCATGAACCAGATCAAGTATTTCCCTTTCATGAGTACCACCAATGAACATTGAAACAGATTTGTTAAACGTTGAGTTATTTACCCAGAAATTATTAGTTGATGAGTCAATTTTACTGGCAAGATTTTTACCCACATTAACAAAGTATTCATTAAAGTGTTCAGCAATAGACTCGTCGTTATCAATCGTGATGTAGTTGTTACTCTGAAAAAATGAAGGATAATCTCTAGTTACTCTATTCTTTTTTTACTATTTCATTTAATATGTTCCATGTGTTTTTGATGTTATTTCTATTTTTGACAAGTAACTCATTATAATATATTTTTTTACTGAGTCTCATGATATTGATTACCTTATTCTTATATGTTTTATACTTACTTTCAGCTTCCTTAGTTCGTAGTTTTTTGAATTGTTTATATAGTACGTTTTTCTTTTTACATGCCCTCTGAAGCCCCTTAGTTGTCCATGGTTTGTTGCTATATTGATTTCTATATATTTTGTCAACAAATGGACAGTGTTTATTATACAAACTGGAAAAAATGGAGATGAAAGCATCATATGACCTGTCAACATCATCAACAAAAACATCTGACCAATTCTGACTTGATAAATCCTCCCTTAAATTATCAATTGTTTCAGGTGTTACTTTTCTACTCATGAATTTGATATTGCTTCGATACATACAACAACCCTCCAATGCAAAGACTGAGAAAACTGGCAAGTGATCACTGATATCACTGACCAGTAGTCCCCCACTAAGATTACCGGATATAACGTTAGTTAAAATATTGTCAATGAGAGTTGTTGAGTCCATAGTTATTCTGCTAGGATGAATGATGGTTGGAAACAGTCCTAAACAGTACAAGGTGTTTATAAATGAGGTAATTTGTGGATGAATGTGAGGGTTTAAAAAATCTATATTGAAATCTCCACAGACAAATAAATGCTTATTTCTGTTGATTTTGTTGTACATTCCTAAGATAATGTCTTCAAAGGTGTCAATATTTGTCCCAGGAGCTCTGTAAATGCAACTAACAACTATGTTTTTGGAGTTTATAGATGTAATTTCTATGGTAACACATTCCATGATGTTGTCCACTGTAAATTACATGTTGTTAATGAGTTTAGTTATAATCTGACTTTACAAACAATGTAACGCCTCCGCCCCTTCTCGTCTGCCTATTAACCAGGAACAATTCATAACCATCAAGATATACCAGATCTTTATTATCCTCCTGGGCATTTACACTGACAGGATGAGGAGGAAAGCTGAGAGAGTCCTGGCAGACAGCTCTCATCCTCTGTCTTGTCAGTTTGAGCTCTTGAAGTCTGGGAGGCGCTACAGAGCTCCTCTGGCCAAAGGTTCTTTCAAAAAATCTTTTATACCAAATGCCGTCACCATAATGAACTCAAAAAAGTGACCACTCCACAAATTAAACCTGAACTGCTTTACTTCTGTTTTATTTGATTTTATTAGATCTTACTGTACGTTTTATTTATCTTACTAGGTCTTATTCTATTTCTTCTTTTACTTCCATGTATTTTATGTATCTTATGTTTGTTTTATTCGTGTGTTTGTATGAATGTTTTATGACTGTTTTTTTTTGTGTGTGTGTGTGTGCTGGTGAGCTGAAGACAATTTTCCACATCGGTGGACAATAAAGAATTATTCTATTCTACATTAAATAAAAAAAACAGAAAATTGATGTTGGACTTTTTGACCCATGTTGTGCATTCGAAGGGTAATGATACAAAGTTTTTAATTCAAAAAGTAAGAAAGGAAAAGTTAATTAGGATGTATGATTATCAAAAACAAGTTAAATTGAGGAATACCTTGAATCCTGAATGATGAAATTCATTTATTGCAAAGATATAGAAAATAAAAAACTCGTCCGGGCCATTTGACTCATGTTGTGCATCAAAGAGTTAAAGTACATTGTTTTTGTGAGTGTATAACTGTAAACAAAAATCACAGTTTAGCACATACTGTGGGTTTGAATTCATAGTTTTGTATGTTTTCAGTAGAGTGGAAATGACAAATACAACATTAAGATGGTTGTTTTCTTTGTTTAAATTAAACAGGTTTTTTTTTAATGCGGCTCAATTATTTTCATCGTGTTTAAAACCCGTGCCCTCAACAGTATGATCATGTATATCTCCAAACGCCTGACTTAAATGTTTTAGGTGTATCAAAATCCCCTATAACTGCTTGTGCTGTTGTCATGGGCCTCCATTTTGAAATAGATTTGTTGCAGTAGAAATGAGCTCTCGGGCTTCCGTCGAAGCAGTGATGGTGCATTCAGTGTGCCTCGGGAAAAAAAAATCAATGCAAGCATGCAACGACCGATCCGTCGCAGTTTCACCCATCAATTGAATTGACGTACACTGAATGAATCGATACTCACATTGTGCACGTTTGTATCTAGATCCCAATTCGTATCGATTAATCTCCACATCCCTAGTACACATATTTTTGTATGTTGGTACATACTTGCCCTTATGTTTGTTTGATACAGGGCATAACACTTTATGGGACTTATTTTGTATTTATTTATTTTTTAGGAATCAAAGCTGCAGATCTGACCAGTTTATTGGAGCAGTTTGAAAATACACAAGGTAGGAATGAGAGGTGCATATTTACCTGTCAAACTGTCAAATGTGAGGTTTTATGAAGTGTAATAAGCATATTTTAATGGGTAGTATAAGGGTGGTTGGACCAGCCAATAACTTGGCTTGGCACTAATTTATGTAACCTAAGTGTGGTCAGTGTATCAGTTCCACTTTTTTTTTTTTTTTTTTTAAATGCAGGAAGTGAAGTGTAACATTGCAGTGGTTTTTGTGGGTCAGCATTTGTGGGTGTAAGTTCTTCCTGATCAGGGTGGATTATGATTCATACCAAGTGACGACCTAATCAGTAGCTGTGATCAAATTGATCTATTTACCTGTATGTTCAATAATGGGATGTGATCTTTGGACTCAAAATATACACATACACACTACATCATTAGGCAGGTTGTTACTTTTTCTTCTCCTACGATAGAAGTGTAGTACGATTGACTGTTTGAAACACAGGCTAATTATACTGATATTAATTAGAAGAGAGTACATTGTCTATCTTTTCAACCTGACTCATTACAGGCTAGATGATTCATCTTAGGTCACGCTGAACTGCTTTATATCCAATCTCAAATGTTTTCCCTTTCCCAGCATGATGGTGCTGTATACTGAAGTACTCATTTGTCGTTCTTTCTCTCTTCAGCCAAAAAGAAACATTGTGTGCCAGAGGTCTATGGTAGAGCAGCAGCTGTAGGAAACTCTGGGTGAGTTACCCTACAGCCTTTAAGCTGCTCTGTGTGAGTAATGGGGTAACATTTTCTGTGATCATTTAGGGGGGTGCGTGTGTCCACTTCTTGCCAAGACCTACCGCACATGTAGTATAGTTCTACTGTTGTATAGCTCTACTGATGATATTCTATAGACTGTAGCTGAGTTTGTTAGATTTTCATAAACGTTTAGCCATATTTTCAGAATGACAAAGCAGAAAAGCAAAATGACTGCATTTCGATTAACTGATGGTGTGTGGCGACTGGGTTTTGTGTTCTCGTGACAGCCTCGACAGAATGAGTTGTCACGAACTGTAACTCATGTAGTAATCGTGACAGAACGGTCCCGCTAAATAGTGCCATTTTATTTTTTTTTATCTGTCCAATATTGCCATAACGTCATCTCTTATCATATTTACTAAGCTTTCTGTCTCGTGCGTACTGCCGTGTGTTTTAGAATGTCTTGTGATGCGTTACGTCATGCGACCTATAATAGCAAAAGCATTTGCATTGCCATTTTAATGCTTTTTTTAAATAGCCTGAAAAACCACCTCATGCAAGTGTAAAAAGGTTTTTACGATATTTGAGATTCTTCAAAATAGAAGTCTTTGTATATTGCAAATGGCTACTTCAATTTGGGCAATTTGAAGGGTAGTGGAAAATCGCCTTTAGTTGCAGTGTTATCCAAATACACACTGAAGTTTTGTCTACAGTATTTACCAATTACTTTGACTAACATGCTCTTATATTTGCAGTGTTGAATTGGCTAAAGAGAAAACGGCTGTTGAGCGATTGAAAGGTCTCTCCAGTTGTGCAGGTAATTCTGCATTTTGACTTTGTTTTAGGTTCCTCCAGTCAGTAAAGTCGGTATGAAATGTGGACAGATGAAAGGGTGTGTTCTGCAATTTTAAACAGATTTTATACATTGCATGTGTTTATGGTCGGGTACATAAGTATTTGGACAGTGAATTACTCTTGTTAATTTGATTTAATTTGCCAAAGCAACCCAAAAGCTTCTCAAGGCAAATAAATGGAATGTTATTCAGTGACCAAGTCACTCACCTGACCTCAATCATAGAATATGATTTTCACTTACTGATGCCAAACCTGAAGGTATAAAGACTCCAAAGCAAGCAGCAACTGAAGGAGAATGCTGTGATAGCCTGGCAGAGCATCTCAAGATTAGAAGCGCTGCATTGTGTGACATCCAAGTTTTTCAGACTTCAAGCAGATGGTGACTGAAGAGAACTTTTCATCCAATTATTAACAATAATCTTCATATTTACAAAAAATGTTTGGCCACTTATGTTTAGCTTCTGAAAATGGGGATTGGGGGGGCTGTATGAGAATAGCCATAATTCCTTTAAACATTTGCTTAAAGCTTACTTGGAAACATCTCGTGTACACTTAAATTTGGTCTCTGTAGTGGCCCCAAAATGCCTCTAAAATGCTCAAAACCTCAAAAAGTTTCAGGGTGCTTTGCCCCCTGGGCCCCTACATAGGGCCACTGCCCCTGGACCCTGCTGGGGGCCTATGGCTGGTCCCAGAACCCTGGCCATTTTCAGATGTTTTTTTCTTTGCCCATTCTCATCCCTGTAACAGTCTGGCTTATAAAGTGCAGACCTAGCAACTGACTGGAAACAAAAGAAAGGAGCTGCGCCCTTGGCCAGACGTGATCGAGCTGTTCAACTTTGAACAAAAGCTGCTTCGGCTTCAAATTTTTACTCTGTTGGAGCACGATCAAACAATTTTCAAGCCATAGTCTCTATGAATACCCCATTTAAAGAAGTCCAAACATGATTGAAGCCTTTAAGACTTTTGTTGTTAGGGATTAAACTTGCAGGATAGAATGGCAGTCTGTGGAATAGCCCCATTACTGGTGAATGCAATATGTCCAGGTCTCAGAATTAAAAATAAAAATCTCAGTTTTAAATGCATTTGATTGCTTAATTTCAGCTTTAATGTGTCCAGAGGCAGTATTACAAAAATTCATTGTCCGGATACTTGTACTTATGTACCAGACTGTAGCTTCCAACTTGAAAACAGTATTGTTGTCATTTGCTTTTGTGAACCACAGTGTATCAAGAACAATTACCCGAAATTGGGGAAAACAAATGTCAGAATACTTTTGATTGTTGGTCACCATATAGACAAAGGATTACCACAGTGGTGTGGCTATAGTTGTGGTACAGCTAAACTTGGTTTCTTCTGCTTCAGATTTGACTCCTCCAGCTACTCCTCCTCACCAGATGTGGAAGCCTCTTGCCCCTTTGGGCCTGTTGGGGAAGACTAGGGCTGCTGTGGTCTCCAAGCAAAGTCCTAGAAAAGTTATCCAGATAGAAGCACGGCCCCTGCCCTCAATCAGGTCCCGACCTATACCTACTTCTGCTGCTGCATCTGTATCACTTCGCCTGGCATGCATGGACCATGATTATTGCCTACCTAACAAAGAAGGTTCCAACGAGCCAGATGACCACTGGAATGTCAAACAGCAAAATATAATTGCCAACAAACCCATTAAGGAACCTACTGCAACCACTACACCACCAATCCCAGTTTCCTCTGCATCTTTTGTCCATTCTCCCACAAATACTGTGTCTATAAAAAAACAAGAACTTCATCAAACAGAGCCTCTGGATCACAGGACTAATGGAACGAAGACTAGCTCTGTTCTAGAGACACCTGATGCTTCTCCAGCTCGGCAGGAGGCTAATGTTCCTGTCAAAGAGAGAAGCCCCAGGGGAGGGCCTTTTGATAGGTCCTACCGTCGGCATGCTGCTTCCCGCACACCCAGCCCTGAATTTACTTCCAAAGAGAAGAGAAGAGGTCGTCAAAGAAGGAGAATATCCCATAATTCTCGTAGCTCCATGTCCAGCGATTCGGAGTCAGATTCCCATTCCTCTCGATCTAGCTCTAGATCTTGCTCTCCAGCTAAGAAAAGGTTGGCACATTTTGGAATATTATTTTGAGCTCTCGCTGTGTTGCTCCATGTGGTGTATTAACACTGTTTGACTTCATGATTTCTACTGTTCATTGGGGTTTTTTTTTTTTTTCTTTTTTCTTTCTCTCTGTAGGTATCGGCATAGTCGATCTGAAAGTAGTTCCAGCTCATCATCATGGTCCTCTTCCCTGTCCTCTCGGTCTACCTCTCGCTCCCCTCGCAGGAGGAGGAGGTACTCTTATTCTTCCTCTGGCTCTTGGAGTCGGTCTCGATCATGGTCTCGCTCCCCTCAGAGACGAGGGTATTGGAGGAGAAGTAGAAGATTGTACAGGTATAATTTACATGTATAGTTTTTGTTTTTAAAAAACCTTGCACAGATTGACTTCTACATGTTGAATACAATTGGTTAATGAATTTTTTTTATTTTTTGTCAATCTTAGTCCTTCATACAGGCCAGGTTGTAGTTACAGTGCAAAGAAAAATACTGAGGACGTGCAGAGACGCAAGGAGAAGGCTATTGTAAGTTGTTCTTCCTGTTTTTACTGCTTTCAAATAACTGCAGTCTTTTTACTACTCAAACGTAATGTTTCTCCCTCAGGAGGAGCGCAGGGTTGTGTACGTTGGCCGAATTCGGAGCACAATGAGCCAAAGGGAACTTGAGGAGCGGTTCTCTTTATTTGGAGATGTTGAGGACTGCACCCTGCACTTTAGAGACCATGGGTAAGTATCTAATCCACTGTTATGTATGGATGGGAAATTACTCTGATTTAATATTTAGCAGTATGACATTGTGGCAGTAGTAAAATATGAGCCAAATTAACATGCTAATCCTTACAGGATCTGCTGTGGTGACCCTGAGCTAAATAAATATATGCATAAATTGATTTTAAGGTATTGCACTGTCTTTGAACCTAGTTGGTCCTCTTGGTGACCTCTTAAGGCCAAGCTACAGTGCTATAGCAAACCCAGAATTGTTCATAACTGGGGCATCCTGGAATCACCACCAGGTTGCTCTTTTAAAAGCAAATCACAGCTCAACACATGGTAAAGCCCTATAGGGACCTCCATGTAATCACCTGGCAACATGAAATTGAATTAAGGTAAACCGTGTACTCTCTCACAGGGACAACTATGGGTTTGTGACTTACTACAACTCCCAGGATGCCTTTGCAGCCATCGACAATGGCAGCAAGCTGCGTAAGCCTGATGAGTTGCCATTTGAGCTCTGCTTTGGTGGAAGAAGACAGTTCTGCCAGACCAGCTATTCTGACCTGGGTAGGGGAAAATACAGTTGTACAAAAGAAAAGTTCATTTTCTGTTTTACCCACTAGCCAGCATGCTTTCACAAATCAATGATTTGTAAAGTGTGGTACTAGCACAGAGCAGTATATAAGAACTAGAGACCACAGTCACAATGCTGCCTACTTAATGCGAAAGTGCCGTCATGGAGCGCGAGCCGCCATTTTCAAACCGAGCAAAATATTGACAAAGTGCCCGGATGTGAAATGTTTTTTGTGTCCATTTTCAATGCAGAAGTAAATACGCGAGTCATCACACACAAAAGTTTACAAAATGTGTTACAATACAGTTCTTATTGGTGCGAAATCCATGTGCAGTAGCAGAGCAGGTGGTGTGAACACCTGTCATATAAGCATTGATTGCTTTAGTTTTTAATCTACATACAGAAGTGCATTTAATGCATATGTATTCCAAAGATGAGCTGGCAGTCTGAAGATCCAGCGTGAGGGAAAGCAGAGTTAAGGCACTGACAGGAACATGATCACATGATTTCAGAGACTGTCTCCATTAGCCACAGTTTTTAACCCACAGATTGGATAATTTTTTGGATCAGCCAAAAAAAAAAGACAAATGCTACTCTGGTTTTTAATTTTTAAAAAACGCAATGCTAAAATACCCTTGGCCATATGATGCAGAATAAACGCAATCAGTCATTTATAAACAGCGGTGGGCACAGTTCCACTAACTGCAGATTAGCGAAGCTAACTTTTTCGTTAGTGGATTAGCTTTTCAGCTAATTTTGACAACCATCAGCAGACCAATTAGCTTCCACTAAATTTAGTTCTGCTAACTTTTAGTCCGCTAAAAATTTTTTTGCTGGTAAAATTTAATGGTCAAAAATGTTTGTAAACCCTAAAATCATACATGTTGGTTCCTGTCTGTTGTGTGTCTGCAACAGTCCATCTGTCGAGTTGAGGTCAGATCTTTTTTTTTAAAGCGAAAGGCACTTATTGCTCTATTTTTATGTAAATACAAAATTTACATGGGTTGTCTTCTGTGGGGAAGCTCAATGCGACGGGTGAGGTGTAGATTTCCAGTTGCGTTGAATGCAATGTAGGTGAGCCGTTCCTGTGTTTATAGTAAACTGACTTAATATTGCAATTTACTGTCTTTTTATAAAGACAATGACAGCATTTGTTTTTTTTTTTGTTGTGTGTGTGTGTGTTTGTGAATGCAGCTCTACTAACGGTTTATAAATATATAATATAGAGAAACTAACTTCTAATACTGCGATTTACTGCTTTTGATAAAGGTGACAGTGTTTGAGGTTTTATTTTTTATTTTTCGTGCGTTTGTTTTGCATTTAGCATTACTAAAGTTAACTTTTCAGTTAGCGGATTAATGGTTATCAAAGTTAACTTTTCGGTTAGCTGTGCCCACCACTGCTCATAAATATGTTTATCGCTTAATGGCGTCTGCAGGAGGTCATGCATGTGTGCATACATGAGCTTTTGAAAGACCAGAAGTTACCTTTGACAACGTGTGATGTGCATGCACGCTGACGTCTGTGAGATGTTTTATAAATCACTTCAGAGGTGTTATCAGGTTATAAAAGTTTTCAGTTTTAGAAGTGCTTATTTCTCACTTATTTCTTATTTCTCACATAATAGGAGAAACGTGTTAGATTTACACAAAAAGCAGCTGTTTTCTGAGCTAATTCCGCCATGTTGGATTAGCAACCAAAGAGAGACCAGCCAGTGATGTCACGTTGCGTCTCTACTCTGAAAATTCTACACACAATACCCCATATTGACTAGGTGAGAAAAAGTTTTTAAATTTTTGCAAATTTGTTAAAAAAAAAAAGAAGAAGAAATTACGTGCACGTAAGTATTCACACCCTTTGCTTAATACTTGGTTGATACACCTTTGGCAACAATTACAGCCTTGAGTCTTCTTGAGTATGATGCCAACAAGCTTGGCACATTTATCTTTGGGCAATTTTGCCCATTCCTCTTTACAGTACCTCTCAAGCTCCATTAGGTCGGATGGGGAGTGTCGGTGCACAGCCATTTTTCGGATATTTCCAGAGATGTTCAATCAGATTCAGGTCTGGGCTCTGGCTGGGCCACTCAAGGACATTCACAGAATTGTCCTGAAGCCACTCCTTTGATATCTTGGCTGTGTGCTTAGGGTCATTGTCCTGCTGACAGATGAACCATCGCCCCAGTTAGAGGTCAAGAGCATTCCGGAGCAGGTTTTCATCCAGGATGTCTCTATACATTGCTGCATTCAACTTTCTCTCAATCCTGACTAGTCTCCCAGTTCCTGTCGCTGAAAAACATCCCCATAGCATGATGCTGCCACCACCATGCTTCACTCTAGGGATGGTGCCTGGTTTCCTCCAAACATGACGCCTGCCATTCACATCAGAGAGTCTTTGTCTCACCAGATCAGAGAATTTTGTTTCTCATGGTCAGAGTTCTTCAGGTGCCTTTTGGCAAACTCCATTTGGGCTGCATTTGTCTTTTACTAAGGAGTGGCCTCTGTCTGGCCACTCTACCATACAGACCTGATTGGTGGATTGCTGCAGAGATGGCTGTCCTTCTACAACCCCTGGCAATAATTATGGAATCACTGGCCTCGGAGGATGTTCATTCAGTTGTTTAATTTTGTAGAAAAAAAGCAGATCACAGACATGACACAAAACTAAAGTAATTTCAAATGGCAACTTTCTGGCTTTAAGAAACACTGTAAGAAAATCAGGAAAAATAATTGTGGCAGTCAGTAACAGTTACTTTTTTAGACCAAGCGGGGGGGGGGGGGGGAAATATGGACTCACTCAATTCTGAGGAATAAATGATGGAATCACCCTGTAAATTTTCATCCCCAAAACTAACACCTGCATCAAATCAGATCTGCTCGTTAGTCTGCATCTAATAAGGAATGATCACACCTTGGAGAGCTGTTGCACCAAGTGGACTGACATGAATCATGGCTCCAACACGAGAGATGTCAATTGAAACAAAGGAGAGGATTATCAAACTCTTAAAAGAGGGTAAATCATCACGCAATGTTGCAAAAGATGTTGGTTGTTCACAGTCAGCTGTGTCTAAACTCTGGACCAAATACAAACATGGGAAGGTTGTTAAAGGCAAACATACTGGTAGACCAAGGAAGACATCAAAGCATCAAGACAGAAAACTTAAAGCAATATGTCTCAAATCGAAAATGCACAACAAAACAAATGAGGAACGAATGGGAGGAAACTGGAGTCAACGTCTGTGACCGAACTGTAAGAAACCGCCTAAAGGAAATGGGATTTACATACAGAAAAGCTAAACGAAAGCTATCATTAACACCTAAACAGAAAAAAAAAAGGTTACAATGGGCTAAGGAAAAGCAATCGTGGACTGTGGATGACTGGATGAAAGTCATATTCAGTGATGAATCTCAAATCTGCATTGGGCAAGGTGATGATGCTGGAACTTTTGTTTGGTGCCGTTCCAATAAGATTTATGAAGATGACTGCCTGAAGAGAACATGTAAATTTCCACAGTCATTGATGATATGGGGCTGCATGTCAGGTAAAGGCACTGGGGAGATGGCTGTCATTACATCATCAATAAATGCACAAGTTTACGTTGATATTTTGGACACTTTTGTTATCCCATCAATTGAAAGGATGTTTGGGGATGATATCATTTTTCAAGATGATAATGCATCTTGCCATAGAGCAAAAACTGTGAAAACATTCCTTGCAAAAAGACACATAGGGTCTATGTCATGGCCTACAAATAGTCCGGATCTTAATCCAATTGAAAATCTTTGGTGGAAGTTGAAGAAAATGGTCCATGACAAGGCTCCAACCTGCAAAGCTGATCTGGCAACAGCAATCAGAGAAAGTTGGAGCCAGATTGATGAAGAGTACTGTTTGTCACTCATTAAGTCCATGCCTCAGAGACTGCAAGCTGTTATAAAAGCCAGAGGTGGTGCAACAAAATACTAGTGATGTGTTGGAGCGTTCTTTTGGTTTTCATGATTCCATAATTTTTTCCTCAGAATTGAGTGATTCCATATTTCTTTCCCTCTGCTTGGTCTAAAATAGTAACCGTTACTAACTGCCACAATTTGTGTCATGTCTGTGATCTGCTTTTTTTCTACAAAATTAAACAACTGAATAGACATCCTCCGAGGCCGGTGATTCCGTAATTTTTGCCAGGGGTTGTAGAAGGTTCGCTCTGCACAAAGGAAAGCTGGAGCTGTGACAGAGTGACCATCAGGTTCTTGGTCACCTCTCTAACTAAGGCCCTTCTTCCCCAATCACTCAGTTTAGATGGACAGCCAGCACTAGGAAGAGTCCTGGTGTATCCGGACTTCTTCATTTATGGGACCTTCAAAGCAGCTCCCAGACTTGTGCCTTGAGACAATTCTGTCTCAGAGGTCTACAGACAATTCCTTTGACTTCATGTTTGGGTTTTGCTCTGACATGCACTATCAACTGTAGGGCCTTATATGTAAACAAGTGTGTGCCTTTCCAAATCATGTCAAATCAACTGAATTTACCCCAGGTGGACTCCAGTTAAGCTGTAGAAACATCTCAAGGATGATCAGTGGAAACAGGTTTCACATGAGCTCAATTTTGAGCTACATGGCAAATGCTGTGAATACTTGCGTACACATGAGGTTTATTTCAATTGCAAAAATATAAAAAACAAAACTTTTCACATTGTCATTATAGGGTACTGTGTGCAGAATTTTGAGGAAAAAATTTTCATTCATTTTGGAATTTTAAAAAAGCATTTATATTCAGGTGTTATAATAGGGCTTTAAACAGTGACTTAAAACCTTGGCAAATACCACATCTTTGCGCTCCTGTCTGAAACGTGCTGTGAAGACAAATTCCTAACCACTTCATAAATCAAGGTTCAAGTTTGAATGTTTTAAATAATGTCCCTGACTTAAATTTAACTTTCACATTGGTGTCTTGAAAGTTTTTAAACTATATCTTTCATGTCCCCCCCTCCCCCCTTCTTGTTTTTCAGATTCAAGTAGAGACTATGATCCGTTGCCTTCAGGAGGCAAGTTTGATGCACTAGACTTTGACACTTTACTGACACAGGCCCAGAAGAATCTGAGGAGGTAATGAAAGGCCTGCTGCAGGAGGCAGTGGACACATCTCACATCTGAAGTTGTGCTCCTCATCAGCAACATGGTCTTTTAGTCTTAATTATTGAGTTAGATTTTTTTTTTTCCCCTGCAAGCTAACACCTTCTATTGAAGTGAAGATTTGTTATGAAACTATTAAAAACTAAAAAAAAAAAAAAAAAAAAAACTCAAATTTTTTAAGTTTATTTAAATATAGTCGATTTAAATATAGTACTGTACGGAAGCATATTGCATTCACTGGATAAAAACAATTAGACTGCTGATCTCATCATTACAAGCTTTTTTTTTTTTTTTTTTTTTTTTTTTGGTAGTAATCACTTCTGTACAATGGGCTTCAGTATTTCCGGTCCCTCAGTAAAAACAAGCATGAGAATTCCTGAGTCATAATTGAAAATTGGCCAATTTTTTAACCACCGGCACTGCAGTGTGATCGCACACAAAATGTAGATTTTCCCCTAAGATGTGTTTAGATGAATGAAACTCCTCCGGCAAGGTGGGGCACCCACACTGGCATGCTTCTGGCTGGGAGTGAGCCCCAAGCTGGAAGTCTGGAGGGGAGCGAGATGCATCTTTTTGGTGAGACACCCCATGCTCCTCCCTGTACATTCATCCAAGAGCACCTTAGGGGAAAATCTACAGTGTTTGATTAGTGTGTTACCATTGGCTAACCTTAGCTCGCTTCTTTACTGAGGGGGACTGGAAAAAAAATATTAGGGGTGGGCAAACATAAATCTTAATCGCATTAACTCATTGACTTTCTGTGATTAATCGCATGGTGTATATGAAACCCAAAAATGAATTCAAAAGCTGCTTAAAAGCACAGTTTTATTTGAAAATGTAAATGAACATTGCATAAATTTGAAAATGTAAATTTCAACTGAAACACACTAATGAAATCAAATACAAAACCACTTGCAGGTCATTTATCCTGTTTCATATCAAAATAACAATATTCATGTCCATGACTAAATGTACTAACACAAATACATCACAATTGTACACATACCACAATTTGATACGTGTACATTTGTGATGTATTTGTTTTAGTATATCTAGATTTTGTTGTGATTTGGCACTTTATAAGCCGATTAAACTGAATTGAAATTGAACATTTTATTGAGTCTTAAAGTAAATAAATATGAATTTGGTCACTGGATCCTTAAACTTTGTACATAATGAACTCGGTGAATCCTTGATCTCTGGACATAAATAGGAATAAAATCTGTAGTTTTTGTCAAAAGCATTTCCTTTCAGACATTGGCATGAATGTGTTTCTATATATCTGAGCTGAGCTCTTACAGCTGCTGTGCTTCACTTCAGGATGTAATTTGAAAAGAAAATACGGCACGTTTCATTTTGGGAGAAAAAAAACGTTTGTCGATTGTAGTTTCTTGTCTATATTACATTTGGAAAGAGGTGTCATTTTATTTATTTAAAGCAGCGATTCATTTTTAATTAATTTTTAATTCCAACCGGACTCTCTCGGCCGCGCAGCGTTTCGAGCTGTGTGAACAGAACAGAGGACGATTCTCGTTTCTTGACAGCAACAAGACAAGAGTCCCAGTTAGTGACTTTAATCCACACAAAAGTGACTGATGATATTTTAATGGCTTTGCGAGGGGTTAAGAAGCGGCTTGCCGTTTCTGAAGAGCAGTGAATCAAAGAACCAATGAGCTACTGGATCGAAGCATTGCTTCAATGGTTCATGGTTTCAAAGTGGAGCCGCGCTGCAGAAATAGTTTATTACAGACCAAACCCTGAATATCCGACTTTACTTGTAGGTCCATATGACTCTGAAACTCGGAAAAATCCGTATAATTTACGGACTATAGGTTGACATGAAAACCACCGAAAAGCTGTGTTCACCGCGGGGACACGTTCAGCTATTCGAGATAGTCAAGGTTTTTTTTGGGGGGGTTTTTTTTACCGATGATGAACGATGCGTAAAAAAAAATTTGACCGATGCAGCTGCATCAGTCCAAACCGGTCTGGATCCGGGCCTGATCTGTAGAACTTTGTACCGAAAATGTCCATTCAAAAGTTCGGCATCTTTCTGCATTTTTTGTTGTGCATGGCATAGCCTGTACTTTTCTCGATCCTCGTGTCGTTTTCTGTGTGAACTCAGCTATCAGCAGGAAGCAGCAGCATAAGCTCGCCCCCGACTGACGCTTTCAAAATAAAAGGCAACGAGCAACAGTCATAAAAGGTTAAAAAAAAAAAAAAAAATGGAGCGTTAACGGGAGGAACAAAATTGTCGGCGATAATGACCTCAATAATTAACGCAACGTTAGCGCGTTAAGGTTGCCCAGCCCTATATATATATATATATATATATATATATATATATATATATATATGAATGAACAATTTAGACGCCTGGACTTTTCATAATTACGAGATCAGTGGTAGAATTTTTTTTTTTTATCCAGTGAATGCAATACACTTCTGTAGTACTGAGCATAAAATCTTAAAAAAAAAAAAAAAAACTCAAATGGAATGAAACTCCTAATTGTTGGGAGAGGAATGTAATGCATTTAAATGTGCTATATGTCTAAAATAAAATAAAGAACCAGGGTGGTGTGTGTCAATTTTTATTCAGACGTGTCAGTCTGGGGTGATGTGGTCATATTCTCTGGATCCATCTACTCTTACATCATTCAGGTTGCTGGATTTTTACATGCCCGCACATCTGCCAGCCAAGGACAGAGGGCAGTAAGAACATGGACCCTCCCCTTCTCTACAGGGACTTAAGCCACCAAAACACATGGTGGAAATCTTGGCACAGTATTCTGAACATGTTGAACTTCTATCGTGCTTCATCAAACAAATGGGTGTGTGGATTATAGATGATTATGATGTCATGAGGAAATTTTTTACAAGACACTGGAAAACCTACAAATTCATGAAGAGTTTTTGTTTTGTAAGAAAATGTTCTTATTCAATGGAAAGTTAACTTTTATAACGCTAAACCGATAAACTGCCAAAAAAAAAAAAAAAAATCAGCTGGAGTTGCAGCTAACCGCTAACTTTTAGGACTGAATTGTTACACTGTCGGTTACTGATGAGCCAGCTTTGAGTTTAAGCACTGCAGAGATATCTGAGTAAATTAAAAGGCGATCACAAACCCAAATGAACAACAAGCCAGAGTTTTTGTCTTTATGCACTCTGCCGGCTGCTGGAAAGATGTGGCACTTAACTTTTCACACACAATGCCACAGCGGGTGGCAAAAGACAAACATGAGGCACTTTCACTCATGGTCACAACAACTCTTCACCAAACTAACTGCACTATTTGAACTAGAGAAATGCAACAAATCTATAACACTAACGACACTGCAAAACCAACATGTACAATAATAAAACACAAACCCCGAACTCCCATAATGCATTATGGGAGTTCAGAATGTTTCATGAGGTGAAAGATGGAATGTTCCAACATTACATCTTTCACCACATTAAATATTCTTTACACAAATGAAAAAATATTTTGTTTCATATAATGCCTAAAATAGATCCTTGTAATTTGATATTAATTCATAAACAAAAGGACATTTTGGTGTGTCACTGGTCCTTTGGGGAAGGGTTCACTAATACGAAGGTTCAGTAGTCTGTGTGTACTTCAATTTCTGCCAAACATATCTTGCTTCAGAGTCACCTGTGAAGGTTGGATAATTGCCATTTGAATTAAATGCCAAAGTATTGATTACGGAATATTGTGTATGACATTTATTTTGTACGGTGCATCTTTAACTAGTGAAGTTAAAGTGATCTTTTATAATTGTTAAAGTAACATTCGCATTACAGATGAAAGAAATGTCTTTAACTGGAACGAAAACCACGTGTAAGTGTACAGCTAGTAGGCTAAAGGGCATCAAAATTAATTTGTTTACTGACCTGAACCTTCAGACTAGTGAACCTTTGGGTTAGTGGTTTGAGCTCAAGAGGTTCCAAATAATCCAACACAAACTTTAAATAGCAATCCAATCCAAAATTGTTCTCAGTCAACTTGCAAAAACAGTCCTGACGATGTAGTCCGTACTTGAGGCCATACACGGACTTCTTTGTGTGTAGACTGCCATCTGCTTTCCTCATTTACTCATCTTCAACAGCTTACTCCAATTAAGGGTCACGGGAGGCTGGAGCCTATCCCAACAGTCATAGGGTGTGAGGTGGGGTACACCCTGAACAGGACGCCAGTTTGTCACGGCTACATTATAGACAAACACATTCAAACCTGCATGCACACCTATGGACAATTTAAAATTTCCATTCCACCTAATCTGCATGTCTGGATGTGGGAGGAAGCCACAGAAACAGGTGGCAAACATGTAAACTCCACACAGAGGCCACAGGTGGGAATCGATCCCATGACCTTGCTGTGAAGCAACAGTGCTCCCTCCTCAGGCCAACAAAAAATGACATTTGTAGAGCTTTTCATCCGACAGTGCTTGTACTTTAGCTACAGATGCCCTAGCGAATACTGCCAATGCCTCCATGAGGTTTATGGCGTACTGATAATTAGAAGGAAACCGGAGCACCCGGAGGAAACCCACGCAAACACGAGAACATGCAAATAATACACAGAAAGGCCACAGGTGGGAAGTGATCCCATGACCTTGCTGTGAGGCAGCAGTGCTAACCACTAAGCAACCATGCTTTTTGTCAGTGTCTGTAATACAGATTATATACAGTATAACTAACTCAGGGTTTATTAGACTGTTAGTGCAGGCATTTTAAACTTCCAGCATCCTTCGAACAATATGTGGCTGATTTACGTGGTCTTGTTGGTTGTCTGTAGGTGGGTGTCTGTGTTAAATACAAATGCGACGCTTATGTGAGGTTCAGACTCTGACTGGAAATGTAGAATATCACTTTTACATGACGACGTTAGCGCTGTTTTGTCACGCAGATCCAGTTCTGACTGGTTTAAACCGGTCTGTTGAGCATGCGCAGTTACTGTAAACAGGAAGAACGGACTAAACGGCAAATCCATAAAGACTAGTAAACGACGGCACGCAATTCAGCAGATGTGCTCCTTATGTTTATCTTAATAATATAAATGCCTTGAAGCAGTAGGTAGTAATTTCGATCACGTTCTGGAGGGCCGGTTGCAGTTTTCCTCGGAGAAATTTGACAAGTCTGGCTAACACCGTAAGTTAGCAAACGACGCGGTTTACCTCTCTCAAGGCTTGTTTAAAGGCTCGTTTCGTTTTTCGGTTTCGTCGGCATTAAGTGTCTTCACATCGGGGGAAATCTCGTAACGATGGTGCAAAAAGATAAGGCGCTAGAGACCCCTCAAGTGGACGGTGAAACGAGCCCCAGCCCAGTCTCCGGAGAGGCTTGTGTCGAGGCCCCCGGCCCAGTGGATGAAGTCGGTATTGGAGTGGAACTGACGGGCCACAGAAAATTCATCAGTGGGGTCGTAGAAGGTAAGACTGCATATGTATGTTAAACAAAATTGTGTGTTCCCGTCATGACTGGTATACCGATGCGATCAGAATATTAAAGGGGGTCCTATTGCACACCTTTCGAACAGACTAATACCGGGTACCAGTTGTCTTGAAATATATTTACTTGTCGCTAACAATGCCTGGTACACACCGTGGTGATGAAGCCTTGAACAAAATCTTTTGAGGTTTTCGAAGCGACCTGTTTCTGCAGAGGAGGACGAGTAGTCCACAGCTCGCGGATCTCCCCCTGGTGGTTCAGACTGGAAACCGCTCGGACAGTCCTGCAATATTCATTGTCTCTCGAAGTGAGCAATCAACCTGCTCGTTGCCAGGTGTCACGTGTGCGTCCCCTTGGCCTTTTTGAGACGCTGGTCCCTCGTCAACGACTCACTTGCATGCTGGATCTTTTTTATCAGAACAGTGCTAGGCAGCACATTGGTGACTCAAGCTTATTTGTGAAACTTTTTTATTAATTTTACTAATTAAAAATGCAGTGCTGTGTGAATAATAATCACCAATTCCTGTTTTAGTAAAAATGGACTGCATTTACATAGCACTTTTCCATCTGCATCTGACACTCAAAGCGCTTTACAAATAATGCCTCATATTTGTCTAGCCTACACTTGAGAGCAAATTGCCTGTTGTAACAACTGAGTTCACACAGCAGGGTTGAATGGGGCTGATTTCCAATGAGGGTACGATTTTAAAGATAAAGTTTAGTTTCATGGCAAGGTGGAAATGACCAACAAAGTTTAGTTTGCCATACATGGATAGCTGCTACTGGTCTATCAGCATCATCATCAGAATGCAGAAACACAATAGCAGTTGTATACAACTCTGTGTACATACTTATCAACTGTTTTTAATAGATAGTATGTATGTGTATGTATATACGTATATATTTATACCATGGTCAGTGAGAATTCCATGTCTAACTGGCGTGCATTATTTTCGTGTATGCGCACATGTAGTTCGGCGAGTTAAGTCACTTTTTTTTAATCACTCAGCTCTGGTTGTTACCATAGCAACGTGCAAATCAGTTGGCGCAGATCAGCTGTGTTTTGACAGGTGAATGACAGAAACGCCATAAAACATGGCTTTCCAAGTGAATTTTAATATTTTTAGCCAAAATAAAACGTTTGAGGAATGGAAAGAGTAGGAGAGCAAACGAGAAGAACAGCAAAAGCAACGGCGTAAAGATTTAACATCAGACGAACTGGACAAGATTGAAGATGGGAAAGAAGAAGAGAACAGTTCTATCCTTGCGGGCTGCTGGAGCGCTCCGCATCAAAACAGCGAGTGTAGTTTCTGGACCTGTTGCCAGAGTTGGCCGCAGCTTCATACAGCAGAGGGGGGGGGCGGTGTGAGTGGCCCACTGTGGCGTTTACCGAGCCCGCAGACTCAGTAAGCGCATCGGAGGCAAAATATCTTGAGACTGGCATAAAATAGTCCCAAATACTTACGCATGTTTATCAAGTTCTGTTAACTTAAATATTTGTGTGTTAGCTCACCGTGTGGGACCATGGTATAAGCAGATTAAACAACTCAAAGCCGTGCATTATACGGTTTGAATGCACGACGCGGAGTCTAAAACACCACAATGGGAAGTACATTCAGACCATATAATGCGCAGAGTGGTGTTACTCCACGAAATGCATTCAAACCATATAATGCATGGCTTCGAGTTGTTTAATCCTTATATATCTCGAGCTCATATATGCAAACATCTGACAGGTCTGAAACTTTGGACATTTAAGTACCCCATTCAGCAGTTAAATATGGATGAATAACCTGACCAAAGTAACTACTTAGATTTTTTTTTTTTTTTTTTGTGCCACTGACACACACTTGTGTACCCTGACTGTGAAACAGACCAACTGTACTCTCTCTGTACATGTATGAATATACGCTAAATAATTCACAGTAAAAATGTGCAAATAAAATAAAATGTGCAGTTACAAAATGTGTGCAAAGGCGAAACAGACAAACAGATTTGATAGATTATTGTAGACAACAACTAAATTGACTCTTCTTTGCTGATGCAGGTTTTTATGGTCGTCCTTGGACCATGGAACAGAGGAAAGAGTTATTCAGGAGGTATGATGCACTGTTAATGCAGCATTTGTTATGTTGTTGCATAGAGATTTGATAACCTGGTAATTTACAGGCAACAGAAATGGGGATTGAATACATACTTATATGCACCCAAAGATGACTACAAACACAGAATGTTCTGGAGAGAGTTGTACTCTGTGGAAGAAGCAGGTAATTTGTTTGGATTTTGCATTCTGGACACATTGATCAGTTAGTCATATAATGGTGCCAGTCAGACCTGCATGATCAAGTTTAAGGACAATTACTAGACTGATTTTAAACATATGACTCCTTGCGGATTTAGTGAATTTATTTTTTCCCCCTAAACTATCTCTTAGAGCAACTCATGACATTAATTGGTGCTGCAAAGGAGCATGGGGTAGAATTCATCTATGCCATTTCACCCGGACTGGACATCACCTTCTCCAATCAGAAAGAGGTTTCTGCACTAAAGAGAAAACTTGATCAGGCATGGGAATATTTTATAATCATGCTGTGAAAGGCATATAAAAGCACATAGTGTTGTCAACTGAACATGCACAGCATATTGCACTCTGTTATTCTATAACAAAATGCTCCCCATTCCTTCTCTTTCCCTCAGGTTTCACACTTTGGTTGCAAGTCATTTGCCTTACTTTTTGATGACATTGACCACAATATGTGCCCAGCTGACAAAGAGGTGTTCAGCTCATTTGCACATGCTCAGGTTTCCATCACCAATGAAATCTACCAGTATCTGGGAGAGCCTGAAACCTTCCTCTTCTGTCCCACAGGTAGGTATTTATTACATCTTTAACGAAAAATGAATTATGTTTTACTTACTTATTTAAAGCTTCTTTTTGTTTTGTCTTACAACAGAGTACTGTGGAACATTTTGCTACCCAAGTGTCTCTCAGTCTCCCTATCTGCACACAGTAGGAGAAAAGTTGCTGCCTGGCATTGATGTACTATGGACAGGTGAGGTTGAATTGTTCCCTGACAATCATTTGACATTATTCCTGCTGTTCAGCATTCTATTAAAATTAATGACTTCTCAAACATACATTACAGATTCACTGATGTGGGGTTTTATTTCTCCAGGTCCAAAAGTGGTGTCCAAAGATATCACTGTGGAAACTATTGAAGAGGTGTCTAAAATTCTTAGAAGAGCACCAGTAATCTGGGACAACATTCATGCCAATGACTATGATCAGAAGAGACTTTTCCTTGGGCCGTACAAGGGCCGTTCAACAGAGCTTATTCCTAGGTTGAAAGGAGTGCTCACCAACCCTAATTGCGAGTTTGAGTCCAACTTTGTAGCCATCCATACTCTGGCTACTTGGTATAAGTCTAATATGAATGGAGTGCGCAAGGATGTGGTCATGAGTAAGTAGTTTCAGAAATGCTTCCAAATATCTTCACCAAGGAACACACACATTTGTATTTGTTTTTGTTTTCTGGACCACTCAAATTCTAATGACTGGTAATTGGTTTCATAAAGCACAATATATACGAGGTCTGTCCAAAAAGTATCGTACCTTTTTATTTTTTTCAAAAACTATATGGATTTGATTCATATGTTTTTACATCAGCCAAGCTTGAACCTTCGTGCGCATGTGTGAGGTTTTCCACGCCTGTCAGTTGCGTCATTCGCCTGTGAGCACGCCTTGTGGGAGGAGTGGTCCAGCCCCATCGTCGGATTTTCATTGTCAGGAAATGGCGGAATGATTTGGGCTTTTTTCCCATCAGAATTTTTTCAGAAACAAGCAGCTGGCAACCATTCGAAAAATTTATCTGGCTTTCTGTGAAAATTTATGGGCTTCACAGAGAATAAGGAGTGTTACTACAGCTTTAAGGATGCCCCACAATGGCGCACGGCGCGCCGCGCTCCGAGCCGCCATCAGGAGGCAGAAAACACCACATCATTTCTAAACGGATGGCTGTGTGGAGCTGGGACCGTCGTGAGCAATTTCTCTGGTTATCACAAGAGCTGGACATCAGCCATTTTCCGGCAGATTTCACTTTTAACAAGAGGTTTTGTCATGGAAAGCCGCGCGGAGGCTTCGCGCGTCAGGACCGATTCGCTGATCGAGCGAGACAAAGGAACACCTCCGTTTCGGAGTGCCAGAGGACAAGTTGGGACATGCCTATCTCGGCTTTCAAAGCTTACCAGCCCAGTTATTATAAGAGAAATTGTGGAGAGCTGGGCATGTCCTGATGCGCGAAGCCTCCGCGCGGCTTTCCATGACAAAATCTCTTGTTAAAAGTGAAATCTGCCGGAAAATGGCTGATGTCCAGCTCTTGTGATAACCAGAGAAATAGCACACGACGGTCCGGCTCCACATAGCCATCCGTTTAGAAATGATGTGGTGGTTTCTGCCTCTCGATGGCAGCTCAAGCACGGCGCGCCGTGCGCCATTGGGGGCATCCTTAAAGCTGTAGTAACACTCCTTATTCTCTGTGAAGCCCGTAAAATTTTCACCGAAAGCCAGATAAATTTTTCGAATGGTTTCCAGCTGCCTGTCTCTAACAGTTTCTGAAAAAATTCTGATGGGAAAAAAAGCCCAAATCATTCCGCCATTTCCTCGCAATGAAACGACGACGAGAGGGGTGGACCAGTGCTCACTCAAAGCCTGCCCACAGGCGAATGACGCAACCAACAGGCGTGGAAAAACTCATGCATGCGCACGAAGGTTCAAGCTTGGCTGACATAAAAACATATGAATCAAATCCATATAGTTTTTGAAAAAAATAAAAAGGTGCGATACGTTTTGGACAGACCTCGTATATATATATATCTCTCTCTCTGTGTGTGTGTGTGTGTGTGTGTGTGTGTGTGTGTGTGTGTGTGTGTGTGTGTGTGTGTGTGTGTGTGTGTGTGAGAGATATATACACCAGAGGTGGGACAAGGTCACCATCAAGTCACTCTCAAATCATGAATCAGGAAGTCTCAAGTCATAATGACCACCAATTGATTCCTTACTGATTTGGGACTTGCAGATTGATGACTCGACAATGACTCGTCCCACCTCTGAGATATATGTATGTATATATGTATATGTATACAATTCCTGCTGTCAGCATGCCAATTGCATGCTCCCTCAAATCTTGCGACATCTGTGGCATTGTGCTGTGTCATAAAACTGCACCTTTCAGAGTGGCGTTTTATTGTGGGCAGTCTAAGGCACACCTGTGCACTAATCATGGTGTCTAATCAGCATCTTGATATGGCACACCTGTGAGATGGGATGGATTATCTCAGCAAAGGAGAAGTGCTCACTATCACAGATTAAGACTGGTTTGTGAACAATATTTGAGGGAAATGGTGATATTGTGTATGTGGAAAAAGTTTTAGATCTTTGAGTTCATCTCATACAAAATGGGAGCAAAACCAAAAGTGTTGCGTTTATATTTTTGTTGAGTGTGTGTGTGTGTGTGTGTGTGTGTGTGTGTATATATATATATATGTATATATGTATATGTGTATGTGTGTGTGTGTATGTATATGTGTGTATGTGTGTGTGTGTATGTATATGTGTATATATGTGTATGTGTATGTATATGTGTATGTGTATGTATATATGTATGTATATGTGTATATATGTGTATGTGTGTGTATATATGTATGTATATGTGTATATATGTGTATATATGTGTATATGTATATATATGTGTATATATGTGTATGTGTATGTATATATGTATGTATATGTGTATATATGTGTATATATGTGTATATGTATATATATGTGTGTATATGTATATATGTGTATATGTGTATATGTATATATATGTGTGTATATGTATATATGTGTATGTGTGTATATGTATATATATGTGTGTATATATGTATATGTATATATGTGTGTATATATGTATATGTATATATATGTGTATATATGTGTATATGTGTATATGTATATGTGTATATGTATATGTATGTATATGTGTATATGTATATGTGTATATATGTATATGTGTATATGTATATATATGTGTATATGTGTATATGTGTATATGTATATATATGTGTATATGTGTATATGTATATGTGTATATATGTATATGTGTATATATGTATATGTGTATATATGTATATGTGTATATATGTATATGTGTATATATGTATATATATATGTGTGTATATGTATATATGTGTGTATATATATGTGTGTATATGTATATATGTGTGTATATATATGTGTGTGTGTCCAAAGGGACCAGTGAAGCTCTGTACTGTATTATTATAATAAGACAGACCAGTGTTTGCCATGCCACTGTTCCATGCTTTTTTAATGGCTGTCTTCTCACCCTTTAACAGCAGATGGTGAGGACAGCACAGTGTCCATCCAGATCAAATTGGAGAATGAGGGCAGTGATGAAGAACTTGAAACAGACATGCTTTATAGCCCACAGCTTGCTCTAAAACTGGCTCTGGCAGAATGGCTTGGGGAATTTGGTGTGCCTCATCAATACAACAGTAAGACCAGTCTCATAAGTGTATGGAATGCACACAATTCCTCAGTTTCTTTTTAAAGAAACAGGATATATTGAAGTAGGGTATTGCTAATTGGATAGCTTTAAATCATAAGATTGTCATCTTTTCAGGCCGGCAGGTGCCTCAGAGCGGTGCCAAAAGTACAGCTATAGACGTGTCATCCATGGCTGCTGCTCCCTCTCTCTGCTCCTCCACTACAGTCACAACTGTGTTTCAGCAGCCTATCATGTCACCAGCCATGCCGTCTCTCTGTCTGGATCCACATGCACACCCAATCTCAAAAAGATCTCAGGGGGTTGAGGAGGTTAGCTTTACTTGTACATTACAGGCAGAGCAGTTACATTTGATTCTTTTTGTTTTCTGTGACCTTGATGGTGAAATTATTGCAATTTTTTATTTGTTCAGAATGTTTGTTTTCCTGTACTCTGTTTCAGTTCTTCACCACACTTTACATCTTTGTTTGAAAACATGTATTGTTGTTGTTTTGTAACAGTTCTGCTGAAGTGGAGAGCACTTGTAAAAGTTGTAGAATTTTTCTTTTATGTTTGTCTGTGCAGGTGGAGGTGGAGAAGAAGGATTCAGATGAGGAGCCCATGGAGATGGTGGTTGAGAAGCAGGATGAACCAGAACCAGGAAATGAAACCAATCCAGAGAGCAAAGATGTCGGTCCTGTTCTCGTTGATAAGATGACTGAGGACTTGAAGCCCATGGATACAGACAAGGAGAGTTTGTCCGAGTCAAAGTCTCCTGAAGACTCCATCCAGGAGGACTGTGGGAATGATATCGCCCCCATGCAGACAGATGAGCAGCTCAAACAGGTGCCCCCCCATACACCTAGTCTAGGACTAAACTAAAAAGGTAACACCTACAGAACTCACACTGTTTGTTCTTGTGTCCTCAGGGTGTGTATGTGCCTGGTCCCAATGAGAAGCCCCTGTTCATAGCTGAGCCCCTCACACTTGAGGACTTAAGCTTGCTAGCAGAACTTTTCTATTTGCCTTATGAACATGGACCCAAGGCCATGCAGATGTTGAAAGAGTTCAACTGGCTTAGAGCCAACAGCAGTGTGGTCAGTGTCAACTGTAAGAGAAAAGAAGCTGAAAAGGTATGTTTGTTCATCCCTTTATATAGCACAGCCCCTTAGAAAGTTGATAGAAAATTTGTAATTGTGGGGGTTATGTACTGAACATATTCTGGGTGTATGATGATGTCATGTACTGCAAACAAAATGGTGGATATGCATTACCTATGCTGTCCATTGGGTGGTGTGGTTATGAGATCATTCACTTGTATGATTGAGATTTGTCCTGGTTGCACTTAACTTTAAAGCGTTATGGTAAATTGGCATAAACACCAGATGTACAGTTTGAAGTGTACAATTGAATCTAATTTAAACCCTGTTTATTGTCTAGGTTGCAGAGTGGCAGTCACGGGCGGAGAAGTTTGAAGAAATGTGCTGCTCAGTCATCCAGATGTTTACACGTCTGTCGAACACAGCCAACCGAACCATTCTATATGACCTCTACCCTTACATCTGGGACATCAAGAGTATCATTTCTATGGTCAAGTCTTTTGTCCAGTGGCTAGGTATGTAAGAATAGGTGACCCTACAGGGTAAACTCATACCTTTATTGTGACTAAAGATGATAATTCTGAACTTCGTCATTCTTGCAGACACTTGTACACAAATCGTGTTAATTTGTGACAGTATCACTGGCATTGATCAAATTAATCTTCAGTGCAATGTAGTTTCAAAAGCCATATTTAAATAATTTCTTCAAATTCATGCACGCACAGTCTTCTTGATGGTTAACAGTACAGTATTATCCATCATGAGAGTCTGAGAAAAATGACTCCTAAAATGCTTCCCCACTATACCTGTATGCATACTGGGAATCAGTGGTTCTAATAACTAGTTATAATTGAGGGCAATTTATTGACCATTTCAGTACATATAATGTCAGATTTCTTGCCTCTCAGAAGTTCTAAAATGATTTCTGTTTTTTGAAGTGTTGATTGTTTTTGTATGACTGAGTGCTGTTTGCACTGCTATCATCCAACTTTTCTTTTTTCTTCCTTGGAAGACCACAACAATCTGCTCCACCTTGGCAATAACAAAACCAGATCCATGTGGCAAATGTCCCAGCAGAGTTACTGCTGCTTGCTGTGTATCCAGTAACATCACTGCTGTGTTCCCACACAGATATCCTTGCTTCCATCTCTCTGTCTGTGGGGATGGGCATCACTAGGGGAAATCCCCCTCCCCTCCATGCCCTTGGTGCGCACGCGAGCTTGGAGAGCAAATCGAGTGACTGTCTGTGGAAGGCCATTCTGGTGCATAAATTACACATAAAAATTTAGAATGTTTTCAGCGAACAATAACCACAGGAATGCAGTACTTATAATTTGGTGTTATACCCTCACTGAGGAGATTTTGGTATCATGTTTTTGGATTTCAACTTTGTTTGCTCAACATGTATCAAGGTGGCATCTGTCTCATATAAAGCAAAAATATTTTACTGATACCTTTATAAATCTTTTCTTTCCCTTTCAATCAAAGACAATTACTATAGGTATAACCAGTCTGTTTTATGGAAAATTGTGAAATTTTTAGTTTATTTATTTTAAAAAACAAAAAATCCAATTACAAATATTTAATTACTTTAAGATTTTTAAAAGTATTTTTTAAATTATTATTTTTTTTATTTTTTTTTTACAAATAACTTGGCCATATAATCATTACGTTACATCGTCATGTAGTACCCAGCCAAGCTAGCTTATCAGAATTAAAGTGGATATACAGTGAGGAAAATAAGTATTTGAACAGCCTGTGGTTTTGCAAGTTATCCCACTTAGAAATCATGGAGGGGTCTGAAATTTTCATCTTAGGTGCATGTCCACTGTGAGAGACATAATCTAAAAAAAAAAAAAAAAAAAAATCCGTAAATCACAATGTATGATTTTTTTTTTTTTTTTTTTTTTTTTTTTTATAATTTATTTGTATGTTACTGCTGCAAATAAGTATTTGAACCCCTACCAACCAGCAAGAATTGTGGCTCACACAGACCTGTTAATTTTTCTTTAAGAAGCCCTCTTATTCTGCACTCTTTACCTGTATTAATTGCACCTGTTTGAACTTGTTACCTGTATAAAATACACCTGTTCACACACTCAATCAATCACACTCCAACCTGTCCACCATAGCCAAGACCATAGAGCTGTCTAAGGACACCAGGGACAAAAGTGTAGACCTGCACAAGGCTGGGATGGACTACAGGACAACAGGCTAGCAGCTTGGTAGAAGACAACAACTGTTATGATTATTTATTAGAAAGTGGAAGAAACACAAGATGACTGTCAGTCTCCGTCAGTCTGGGATTCCATGCAAGATCTCACTTTGTGGGGTAAGGATGAGTCTGATAAAGCTCAGAACTACACAGGAGGACCTGGTCAATGACCTGAAGAGAGCTGGGACCACAGTCACAAAGATTACATTAGTAACACATGATGCTGTCATGGTTTAAAATCCTGCAGGGCAGCAAGGTCCCCCTGCTCAAGCCAGCACATGTCCAGGCCCGTTTGAAGTTCACCATTGACCATCTGGATGATCCAGAGGAGTAGAGAAGCTTGAATCTTCGACTGGACTGGGTTGCTTGACGCGAGGACGTTTCGCTTCAAATCGCAGAAGCTTCCTCAGCTAAAATTCTTTCACTTCCAGAGCAAGAATTTTAGCTGAGGAAGCTTCTGCGATTTGAAGCGAAACGTCCTCGCGTCAAGCAACCCAGTCCAGTCGAAGATTCAAGCTTCTCTACTATGGAAACCACCTGCACAACTGAGAGCCTACACAGAAACAGATCCAGAGGAGGCATGGGAGAAGGTCATGTGGTCAGATGAGACCAAAATAGAGCTTTTTGGAATCAACTCCACTTCCCATGTTTAGACGATGAGAACAACCCCAAGAAAACCATCCCAACCGTAAAGCATGGGGGTGGAAACATCATACTCTGGGGGTGCTCTTCTGCAAAGGGGACGACTGCACCGTATTGAAGGGAGGATGGATGGGGTCATGTATTGCAAGATCTTGGCAAACAACCTCCTTCCCTCAGTAAGAGCATTGAAGATGGGTCATGGCTGGGTCTTCCAGCATGACAATGACCCCAAACACAAAGCCAGGGCAACTAAGGAGGGGCTCCGTAAGAAACATTTCAAGGTCCCAGAGTGGCCTGGCCAGTATCCAGACCTGAACTCAACAGAAAATCTTTGGAGGGAGCTGAAACTCCAAACCTGAAAGATTTGGAGAAGATCTGTATGGAGGAGTGGACCAAAATCCCTGTTGCAGTGTGTGAAAACACAAAACTACTGGAAACGTTTGACCTCTGTAATTGCAAACAAAGGCTACTGTACCAAATATTAGCATTGATTTTCACAGGTGTTCAAATACTTCTTTGCAGCAGTAACATACAAATAAAATTATTAAAAAATCATACATTGTGATTTTGGGATTTTTTTTTTTTTTTTTTTTTTTTAGATTATGTCTGTCACAGTGGACATGCACCTAAGATGAAAATTTCAGACTCTTCCACGATTTCTAAGTGGGAGAACTTGAAAAATCGCAGGGTGTTCAAATACTAATTTTCCTCACTGTATCTGTTTTGGAGCATATTTGTGCAGAAGTGTTCATAACCATTTGTGAACCCCAGATTTATTCTTTCTGCACATGCTTTTGATTTAGAGCATGCATTTTGAGAAATGGCTGTTCACAGCTAAGTCTGTCAGTTTGATTACGAAAAACAGAGAGCGATGATTGAACATGCTGCATGCAGGTTTGAAATAAAATGTAGGTTTACCCATTTTAAATACTTAAATAATTCAATGTGGCAAACAGTGTTACTATTATGGTGGGCTGCCACAAATGTAGCGGTGTAGGGGAAAACACTGAGTTTTTCGCTGTAACCAGTTGGACCAAACAGGACCCACATTAAAATAGTGAATATTGTTTGGATGTGCCTTAATTTCTATATATATATATATATATATTATTTGATTTGTGGCATCTCATGCAAGTCCTTCACCATGATACAGATTGAGTGAAATCAGTTTTGCAACACCTCCACATTTTGAGTATTTCTTGAAATAGCCGAAAGCACCAGCATGGCCTGTAGGTTACTCCCTATAACTCGGTTTCATTCGCAGGTTTCTGTCCAGTCCATCCATGTGGTAAACCTGAGGACTGAGACCAACAGTACACAGCAGGCAGCATACCCACACTGGTAAAGCCACATTAAAATTGAACACCAGTGGCTTAATGAATTACTCAACAGAAAGTTCCATATCAAATGAGGATGTTCAGATACAGTATGTGATTAATATCACCACAGGCGGTATTTGAATATCAGGACAGCAGGGTCATGGAGTGCCTGTTTACATCTGCTCTGTTCATTGTGTTGACACGTGTCCATCTTCCTCCCACATTGGAAGCTGTGCAGTCAGCACTTAGTCACAACATCCCTGGTTAATGTACTGAGTGCACTTACTAATAATTATTTTCTACTGTTTTCTCCCTTCACTATGTACAGATGGAAGAATCCACAGTACAAGTTTCTACTGCTTTTGGATCGACAGTGCCCGATGTATGCACAGTGCAGGCGTTGTTTTTCTTTTCATGCTTTGGAGTTGTTTGTTTATATATATATATATATATATATATATATATATATATATATACACACACACACATAATTGGACTGATCATTATTAAAAGATTGATTTGGAGGAAAGGAACCAGCCCTTTGGATGAAGTCACATTTTGCGCAGCGAATTTAGCGTTGAATATTACATGTTAACTCTCAAATTTCTTTCTTTGGCAGCTTCTCTCTAACTGGCTTTTTGTTTCTGTCAGTAGGGTTGTAGAAATTGCTCAGACCAGCCAGATGCGCCTACTCAAGGGAATTTACACTTGGCTCCAAAATTTGTCTATGGCGCATGATTTTTTTTTTTTTTCCCAGTCTACTCACCTTGGTTTGGCTGTAGAGTTACAGTCGGTATGCTAGTGTACAGGTTGACAGACCACACACGAAAAAGATCTGCATGTGCTCTGATTAATTATAGATGGCAGCACAAAGCACACTAACAAATCAGATGAAAGCAGTTCACTCTGACATGATTTAGTAGTCCAAGCAAGTTCTTTGTTCCTCCCCGTAGGTGCATCTTTGTGCTGTTGTGCGAGCTCATCTGAGGAATTGTATTACTGATAGCAGGCTGAGGTTAGTCACCTAAAGCAGCAATAGGTGTCTTGCCCGTGTGCTGCGTTTGTCTGGTCACATGACAGGGCTCCTTGTCAACCAGGTCAAGACTTTGTTAGGAATTGTGCTATCATATCCAAACTTTAATAGATCCCTGTGGGGTGTAGATATGCTCCCTTTATGCGTTTTGTCCCAGTGCCGTCTGTATGATTGTGGCTTTAAAATGTGAGTGTTAGCTTTTTGATCTAAGGACTGTTCACACTGTCTGTTGTTGTATTCCTGGTTTAATGACTCATGCTCTCCAGTCATGTGACACGGCAGAAAGATGAGAATGTGACTTCACATCAGGTGCCAAGATCAGTGGGGTGACGGCAGCTGAAGCTTACATTGCACTCCTCCGACATCTGGGTTTTGGTCCTGGTGGATCAATACTGAACTCTGACCTCATAATGAAGTTTACTGTCACTGAAATATCAGTGTTTTGTTTTGACCTGAACTGCATTACATGCCGTTCTCCCTTTAGTCTTTGGAGAGCATGTTTTTTGCTAACCTTCATCCTATGTTATGTGAAGTCTATTGGCATTGATTTTATGGTGCAGAGCTTTCAAAGTTTTTCTGATTGTTAGTCTTTCCAAAATAAATCTAAACTGGACCAGATTACTCTCTTAAAAATGCGTAAGCTTTCGTTGCTTGAGCCCCATTTCATCATAAAAGATTTATATTGGATATAACTGAAATATTACAAAGTAGGTCCTTCTTTGTTTTTACAAATACAAAAAAAAATCTAATTATGCTGTTAGATACAAATGATTTCCCTTCCTCCCCATCTCCTTGCTCCCTTCATCTGTGTCAGAGAGCCCATCCTGTGGTAACAATGTCCGCTTGGCTCTGCTCCTAACAGGGTGTCGTAGTCAGTCCTCAGCACAGTTCCTTAGAGGAGACCAAGAGCCCTGGGCCTTTAGGGGAGGTCTAGCAGGAGAGTTCCAGGTATCCAATGCACTGAATTACAGCAATCATATGAAAACAAACAACAAAAAACAGTTTATGAGAAAAGAAATGGTATTATGTAAGCAGGTATGACGGGGTTTGGTCTGTCAAAGGTGAGCTGATGGTTATATTTCTGACTTCACAGCAAATTGTTCCATCCCCATATTCTCCAAAGATGTTTTGGATGGTATTTAAGCACATTTGCTTTCACTTTAGAAAGTGTTGGTGTGTGAGGGGGATGAGATATTTGAAACCTAAGAAAAGAGATTATAGCCATTGTTTGGTCATGTATCTTTTCTTAAATGATTATTTTAATTTCTTTCAGCAACTGCCCAAGGAGATGCTGCTTTTCCCAAGCGCATGCAGCGCATGCGAACATGGATAGGTTTTATTTTCATGACGCATTGTTTCTTTGCAGGAAAGTACAGCGCACAAATTTACCAGCCAACCTTTGGCAAGCACAAGCATCGCAGCACCAGCGAAAATGAGAGCATGTTTGTAATGAGAAAACTCCATGATTACGCAAAAAGTTCTGTAGCTCCAGCAAAGCCTCCAACCTTGAACCACAAATGTAAATGATGCCATATTTAATGTGTAATATTGTTAGCAAGTATTAAATTTGTCTCTTTGGTGTTTTTCCTGGAGTTCTCTCTGGCTGTATGCGCAGGCATCATTATTTTTCTCAACAGGAGGGTCCAGCGCAGCGAAATTTTGCGATGCCCAACAAAAGGGAAAGGAGCATCTCCTTCAGCCAGTAAAACCTTAGTCAGACCAAAGCGCCTCTCTTGTTTGTCTGAAATGTGCGCGTTGTGCAATGTGCGCTTTACCAAAACTGAGAAAATGTGTTGTTTGCTCATTGTCCACTGTCAAATTAAAAATGAATATGAAAATTTTTAGTCGCTGTTATGTCAGCCCAAAACTCTGTGCTGTGTTCTGCAAATCCTTTTGGTTTGACAGTGGCTCAACTGCAGCAAATGCACTGAGGCACTCGGCCAGACCAGCACACTATCTGGCCTGATGGACACTAAACCTTTCTCTTTTGACACCCACAGCGATTGTTGCCAATAGATGGGGCAAACGATCTTTTCTACCAACCTCCACCATCGATGCCAACCTCCAAAATCTATTCCATCAGGCCATATTTTTCCAAAGATGAGGTGAGCTTTAATGCCTTCTTGTTTAACCAGTTTGTTAAACATGTAATACTGCATTTCAATAGTCAAAATACAAAGGAAGAGAAAGATGGGAAGGCTGAAGTTGAGGTGGTTGTTGGGGAGCACATTTCATCCATGCCAATTGTATCTCTGATTTGCAGGCTGCGGTCTATAAAATCTGTAAAGAGATGTTCTGTGAAGGAATGGAGGATGTGCCTTTCTCTGAGCAGGATGCTGACCTCATAGGAGACAGGTAACGCATAAACACCCAGTGTACATCCTGGAATGCAGGGTTTTACTCCTGTACAAGTCTGCATGTCTAATCCTTACTCCGTCTTTGCAGGTTAGTCGGAGGTCTCCTGACTTTGAGTTCAGACTATGGTTTTGTGCTAGAAGATGAGGAAGGGATCTGTGGTTATGCTCTTGGCACTGTGGATGTCAAGCCCTTCATTAAGAAATGCAAGTTGAGTTGGATTCCCTTCATGCAAGAGAAGTACCACAAGCCTGACTGTCAGAAGGACCTTACAGAGGCAGAGGTAGGATCCCAGTCCATCTCTTCAACGTGGTGCCAAATGTCAGGATTTTCTTTCTATCAGCAGTGAACGTTAACAATTTTCACATCATGTATTTCATAACCCTTATGAAAGAACTGCATTAAAAAAATGTTCACAAACATAACTGTAATGCCGCTTTCACACCGGGCGCGATCAGTCGCTACAAATTTGCGGGTGTCGCGTGGCGACGGAGGTGCCTCCTTCGCCTGGTGTGTCACTCTGCTTTTGCTGTGAAAATTCGCCCTGGTGCGTCATCAAATAGGAGGAGCTTCCATTCCGCTCGCCGGTTCCGGTTGTCCGTCAGGTTAACATGACGGACCTTGATCACACGGAGCGAGTTGTTGTGGAAAGCTCCCAATACAGGGAGTATCATTATTTGCTGCAGGAGCTGCGTCTGGATGACGGCCGCTTTCAGCGGTCCTTCCACCTCTGCGGGACCCAGTTTGAGGACCTCCTGTCCCGTTCACGCACGCGCATCTAAACAATAAAAAAAAGAAAAAAAGAAACTCCGCTGCTTGCTGCAGCTCGCTCTTCCCCCCAAAAAACTCTGTCATAATTGTGTTTAGAAACCAGTCACCATTTGTTTTATTATACATCTGTGTAGTTAATTAATGAAATATTCTCCACAGACGATTCGCTCGTGCGCACACGTAAAAAAAGAAAAGGAAAAAACTCTGCTCCCCCTGCTGCAGGGCTGCTGCTCGCTCAAAAAACTCTGTCATAATTGTGTTTAGAAAACCAGTCACCATTTGTTTTATTATACATCTGTGTAGTTAATAAGTAAAATAATCTCCACGGACGATTCGCTTGCGCGCGCACGTAAAATAAAAATAAAAAGAAACTCCACTCCCGCTGCTGTGGGGCTGCTGCTCGCTCCAAAAACTCTGTCATAATTGTGAAATAAAGGACAAAAGAGACATAAGTCCTGCTCACAGGCTGCTACCAGATAGAGGACGTGTTCACATCTTCAGTCAAACTCCAGACATCTCCACGTCACTACATATTCGGCGCGACGAGACGAAAAGTTCTGATTTTTCAACTTGGGGAGGAGGGCAACGCGACGTGATGCGACACAATATCGCGCCACAAAAGCGCCAATCGCTCAAAATCACTTCACTCGTGTTGCTTCATTCGCGTCCATCGCGTCGCGCTGCGTGACTTGGCGCCAAAACGCGTCGTTCCATAGGGATTACATGGCAACCTGTCGCTCACGTCGCACCCGGTGTAAATGCAGCATAAGGTGTAAGGTGTCATGAACACAGATAAAAGAAACGGGAAAAGCTCACTGCATCTTGTGCCCTCAAGAAACATGGTAAGCTGGGTCAAGTGATGGCTTTTTAAATAATGGTTTAATTACTGCCACCTTAAAAGGCTGTGGTACATAGCCAACTAATAAAGATAGATTGATCATATTTAAGATCGAAGCATTAATTAATGGTAGGGCTTCCTTGAGCAGTCTGGTAGGAATGGGGTCTAATAGACATGTTGATGGTTTGGAGGAAGTAACTCATGAAAATAACTCAGACAGAACAATCGGAGAGAAAGAGTCTAACCAAATACCGGCATCACTGAAAGCAGCCAAAGATAACGATATGTCTTTGGGATGGTTATGAGTAATTTTTTCTCTAATAGTTAAAATTTTATTAGCAAAGAAAGTCATGAAGTCATTACTAGTTAAAGCTAAAGGAATACTTGGCTCAATAGAGCTCTGACTCTTTGTCAGCCTGGCTACAGTGCTGAAAAGAAACCTGGGGTTGTTCTTATTTTCTTCAATTAGTGATGAGTAATAAGATGTCCTAGCTTTACGGAGGGCTTTTTTATAGAGCAACAGACTCTTTTTCCAGGCTAAGTGAAGATTTTCTAAATTAGTGAGACGCCATTTCCTCTCCAACTTACGGGTTATCTGCTTTAATCTGCGAGTTTGTGAGTTATACCACGGAGGAAATGCTGAAAATGTATTATTAGATGCAAAATTAATTTGGTTTCTGGGGCCCCTCGGGCCCTAAACCCCAGCTCCTGGGGGGCTGCACCCCCAGACCCCCTGAAAATTTTCCTTGGATTTCACAATTTTCATTTCACAGGCTTGTTCAGTGTAATCCTATCGCTACCCTTTTAAAAAAAAAATACACAAATGCCTTTTCCAAATTGGATAAACCACCTACATATGTACACTGTCGCCTTGATGTGAGATGATGAATGCCATGGGTTTTTCCATGTGGTATTGGATTCTTTTTTACCATCTGCCTCTGTCCTTGTAGAAGATGATGCTGAGTTTTCATGAAGAAGAGGAAGGTCTTCCAGAATCGTTCCTGTCCAACTTTCCCTCACTTATCAAAGTTGACATTCATGCAAAGGTGACTGACCCCAGTGTGGCTAAAAGCATGATGGGATGTCTTCTGTCTTCTCTCAAGGCCAATGGTAGGTGGCAGCAATTGCAAATTGACATTAATGCATCTCAATAAGCAAATAATGTACTGAATATTTGTAAATGTCATTGCTCACCAAATTGCAATTTGAGTGATTATATGAAGAGGCTCACATTTAATAATACTTTTGCCTTTTCCTTTAAAAGGCCACTGGGTGAGCGTCAACATCTGAGAGAGACTATTGTAATCTTACTGAATAAACCAAAATAAAGTACTGGATACATGTACATTTAGTATAATTTATACACTGATTTATGAAAAAAGTGCCAGTTTAAACAATGTTGGAAATTAATGTATTTGTGTTTTGAAAGTTAGATAAGAATCCTTACTTACACACAGGATTTAATGGGACAAGATTACCTGTACTATAATGCATATTTTATGTCTCATGCATGTTTTATTGTGATTTGGATGTTGTCTATATTTGTTTGCACAAACAAAACCTTCTACCCGTTTAATACTCTTTAGCCAGCTAAAACTATATCTTCATGAATAGGATGCTGCTTCGAGCAACAGAAGATCTAAGACAGGGTGGGCAACTTGTTCCAGAAAGGGCCAAGAGGTGCAGGGTTTTGTTTTTTTTTTTTGCAGCCACTGATTCCATCAGGTGATTTCACTGATTAACTGATTCCATCTGCTCAAACTGATATTAATCAGTGAAATCACCTGGTGGAGTCAGTGCCTGCAAAGAAAATCTGCACCCTCTTGGCCCTTTCTGGAACAAGTTGCCCACCCCCTGATCTAAGACATTAGGATCTGGAAGTTTTGTTGTAATCGTAATGCAGTTTTGTGAAATGTTGACAAACGGGTTTCGGCAACAGGGAGTTTTGGGGATGTTTTTTGCTCATCTAGTTTTATTGTTTCCCCAGGTTCACATGGTGCATTCTGCAAGGTGTGTCACACTGATAAGAGAATGTTGGACTTCTACAGTAAGCTCGGATGCTTTGAGGTGGCCAAAATGGAAGGCTTTCCCAAAGATGTCATCATTATGGGACGCAGCCTATGAGGAAATGTTCTACTACCATAACTGTGACAGACTAATAGAGGGCAGGTCAGCTAGGCTTCTAAACATGTTTACTGTTTTCACAAGTCAAAACATTAATGTGATTTGAACCTTGGCTAGCCCAAGGGAGCCTGAAATTAAGCACATCAGGTGCACAGATGCCCTGTGCTATCTGTTGGTTTTACAGCTCTGTTGGTTTCAGCAGATCTGAAGCTAAAAGGCCAAACTGACCTCTAGTCAGGTGACTCGACTGCCAATATGGAAGAGTGGTACTCCAGTGCTGATTTCTGGGTACCACTGCTCGCATATCTCCACAGGCAGAAAGTGACAACTCCATAAAGTGACTTTTTTTTTTTTTAACATAGTAAGTCCCATACAAAGTTCTCTGAAGTGGAGAAAGGCAGAGCTGTAAAACAAGCTGATCTCAGGTGGTGCCTTACTGCCCGTGTGTGTCCTGCTTTGTCAACTCTGAAATGGAGAAATAATGCACCTGTTGGCATAAGCAGGACTCGATTACACAGTTTCTAAAGTACAATAAGATTTATAATGTGGCATTTCCATTTGCTCCGTAATAGTGACTCTTTGTTTTCGGCTTTGAGAACAAGGCCTTTTTAAGAGCAACTTGCAGTGGGATTTACACGTTTTGTTTTTGCCCGCCCACACTCATTGTGTTGAGTTCAGTGAAATGACAATAGAAGAATGAGAGTGTGGGCTCAACAGGAAAAAAAAATGGATGTTCTTGAACATTTTTTTTTTTTTTTTATGTGGTTTTGGGTAACATCACATAAGGTGGTGTCTTTGTGCACTGTGGAGGAGGAGGTGCACTGTTGTAGCTCTCTGAAAAGTCAGAAGCATGAATAAATTTAACATGAAGCGGTGAGGCTGACTACACATGGGGGTGGATAACTGTCTTGAATCTCATAATAATTATTAATAATAGTCAGACCATTCTGTTTGAGCAGTTGATATTTGAAATACCCCCCCCCCCCCCCCCCCCCAAAAAACACAACTTTAGATCTGATTGATTTTTTTAAACAAAGCCTCTCACCTGTCAATCATGTCTCTACAATGGCCAAGTTCACGTCACTGCAGTACCTCACCTGATCAACACGTTCCAGTTTTCAGGAAGTTGTGTAACTATGTAGTGTTTATTTTTTAAATGTTTCAAGTGACTAAGTTGATAAAATGTACAAAATTACATTCATAATTACCGTAAACATTTCCTGGGAGCACAACCTGGTTACACCAAAATTCAGATATTACAATTCCAATGATTAGCAGATTAATATAGAGATGTAATTTTTATTTTATTTTCTGGACATGGCTCACATTAGTGGATATTAATAGGACTTTAAATTGCAGGTGTGATTTACCCAGATGAAGCACTAACTCTCTCACTGCCATGAAGCTGCTCAGTTTGTTGTGAACATTACCCAGGGGCCTGAACTGTTGAACTAAAGGCAATCTGGGTAAAATTCAAGTGTGTGCATTTTCATCCCAAATTCAGATGTGCTGTGACAAAGTGAGATCTCATTCTTTGGCTGTAGTACATGTCATTTTGCATCCCTCTCTGTTTTGTTACGATTCATATTTTCCAGTGAATGTTTTCTCAGTTGTCCTTTCTACCCCATTTACTGGCAGGTGTTATTTTCTGTCACTGAAGTAGCATTGACTCCTACACTGTTGCACTGTGGGAGTTGAGAGTTGAAAGTAGTTAGTGGGTTTTTGTTTCCTTCTTTCATTGAATGTTTTGTATTTTAATACAGATTCCATTTTTCAATGCGTTTCAAGTTGTGTAGTAGCTGTATAGTTAAAAAGCACTTTCTGATTGTAGATATGAGTGTTCTGACAGAAACATGAGGCTCGTGTTCTTTCAGTTGCCGTTGGCCAATGTGACGTTTTGTTTTTGTGGACGTTCATGATGTGCATGAGGTACATTTACTGCAGCTGACATTAGAATAACCGCGTCATACGCTACATAGGGGAACATGCATGCCACACACGTCCGTGTACATAATACTGTAGTACATACTCTGTAAATCATAAAGTGTTACTATTTTGTACATCTTTATTCACATGGCTAGCATTCCTTCAAGGAAGTTGCTAGCCATGTTTGTCAACCCTGTACAGCCGCCCCACCTAGCTGTATCTCAGTGAGGTGTGAGACTTACAACAGATATGCTTTTGAATTTACGACGGCAGAGTTTTCACTATTTCTAAATGGTTCTTTTTCCAGTTTTTCCACACTTTTGTCTTTGCCACCAAGGTTTGACTTTTAAAAACAGCAGTGACTGAGAGAAAGGGCTCCAATTGTACATTTTGTTTGAGTTTGGGATTGGTGATGACAATGTAAGAGTTGTATGTACTGTAACATGGGTATTAAAATCAGTGAACCATGATGCTGTTTCTCTGTTTTCTGGGTTTCACTGATGGGATCAAATTTTTAAATAATCCCATTAAAATGCATCACAGTTGTAATAATACAATGGTTGGAATTGTGATGTTAATGCTTCAGATTCTAGCTTGCCAAGTATTGGGCAGGAATAACACAGTTTATTAACTAACAATCTGGTTTATGCAGTTAACTTTCTGAAGCTTTATCTTAGTCATTTTGTTTCTATTAATATGCACCACCCAGAACTCGTAATGGTGCTCAGGAATTTGCTTTGGTTAGTATGTTGATATTGCATGTTAACTAACTTGAATTAAATTTTGTTCATAATATTGTTAATGGTAAAGCTACTAATTATTTTTTCAGATTTTCTTCAAACCATGTAATTGGGATTCAACTGCAACAAAATCTAGTAATGCATCTCATGGTACAGCTTTTTATGGAACAGCCTACCTACTCGTATATAGAAACTGATCCAAACTACAACTCAAGTCACTGGTCAAACAATTTTTATACAATGGCAAAACTCTCAGGAGTTGTCTTTTTGCACTTTTTTTTCTCTGTTAATTTGTCACTGTTCACTCCATTTTGTGCTCAGTTTGATCACATATCCCCACTCTAAGACCACAATTTAAAGTTGTGCTTGAAAATCAAAAGGGTTTTTAAAATGAGCGCTTCTGATTGGCTCATGCAGATGCAAGCAATTTTTTTTATTATACTCAACAAAAATATAAAGGCAACACTTTTGGTTGTGCTCCCATTTTGTATGAAATGAACTCATTCTGCCAGAGCCAGTTTTAGAGCAAGCTGTGGGCTATAAAGCATGTCTGTTTCAAGTTCTTCATCACTGCCCTCATTCTCCAATTTGATCTGGATGGACACTGTGCTGTCCTCACCATCTGCTGTTAAAGGGTGAGAAGACAGCCATTAAAAAAAGCATGGAACAGTGGCATGGCAAACACTGGTCTGTCTTATTATAATAATACAGTACAGAGCTTCACTGGTCCCTTTGGACACACACATACATATATATATATATATATACACTCAACAAAAATATAAATGCAACACTTTTGGTTTTGCTCCCATTTTGTATGAGATGAACTCAAAGATCTAAAACTTTTTCCACATACACAATATCACCATTTCCCTCAAATATTGTTCACAAACCAGTCTAAATCTGTGATAGTGAGCACTTCTCCTTTGCTGAGATAATCCATCCCACTTCACAGGTGTGCCATATCAAGATGCTGATTATACACCATGATTAGTGCACAGGTGTGCCTTAGACTGCCCACAATAAAAGGCCGCTCTGAAAGGTGCAGTTTTATCACACAGCACAATGCCACAGATGTCGCAAGATTTGAGGGAGCGTGCAATTGGCATGCTGACAGCAGGAATGTCAACCAGAGCTGTTGCTCGTGTATTGAATGTTAATTTCTCTACCATAAGCCGTCTCCAAAGGCGTTTCAGAGAATTTGGCAGTACATCCAAGCAGCCTCACAACCGCAGACCACGTGTAACCACACCAGCCCAGGACCTCCACATCCAGCATGTTCACCTCCAAGATCGTCTGAGACCAGCCACTCGGACAGCTGCTGAAACAATCGGTTTGCATAACCAAAGAATTTCTGCACAAACTGTCAGAAACTGTCTCAGCGAAGCTCATCTGCATGCTCGTCGTCCTCATCGGGGTCTCGACCTGACTCCAGTTCGTCGTCGTAACCGACTTGAGTGGGCAAATGCTCACATTCGCTGGCGTTTGGCACGTTGGAGAGGTGTTCTCTTCATGGATGAATCCCGGTTCACACTGTTCAGGGCAGATGGCAGACAGCGTGTGTGGCGTCGTGTGGGTGAGCGGTTTTCTGATGTCAGTGTTGTGGATCGAGTGGCCCATGGTGGCGGTGGGGTTATGGTATGGGCAGGCGTCTGTTATGGACGAAGAACACGGGTGCATTTTATTGATGGCATTTTGAATGCACAGAGATACCGTGACGAGATCCTGAGGCCCATTGTTGTGCCATACATCCAAGAACATCACCTCATGTTGCAGCAGGATAATGCACGGCCCCATGTTGCAAGGATCTGTACACAATTCTTGGAAGCTGAAAATGTCCCAGTTCTTGCATGGCCGGCATACTCACCGGACATGTCACCCATTGAGTATGTTTGGGATGCTCTGGACCGGTGTATACGACAGCGTGTACCAGTTCCTGCCAATATCCAGCAACTTCGCACAGCCATTGAAGAGGAGTGGACCAACATTCCACAGGCCACAATTGACAACCTGATCAACTCTGCGAAGGAGATGTGTTGCACTGCATGAGGCAAATGGTGGTCACACCAGATACTGACTGGTATCCCCCCCCAATAAAACAAAACTGCACCTTTCAGAGTGGCCTTTTATTGTGGACAGTCTAAGGCACACCTGTGCACTAATCATGGTGTCTAATCAGCATCTTGATATGGCACACCTGTGAGGTGGGATGGATTATTTCAGCAAAGGAGAAGTGCTCACTATCACAGATTTAGACTGGTTTGTGAACAATATTTGAGGGAAATGGTGATATTGTGTATGTGGAAAAAGTTTTAGATCTTTGAATTCATCTCATACAAAATGGGAGTAAAACCAAAAGTGTTGCGCTTATATTTTTGTTGAGTGTAAATAAACTTTAATAGAACAAGATGGAACAAAAGAATACAATGACCCTTCCCTGTGTGTGTGTGTGTATATATATATATGTGTATAGCTATAGCAAAAAATAGAATAATGACTAAGCACATGGAGAATAAGCACATCTCCAAAGAAAAAATCTGCATTACATGATTTTCTCCTTGAGTCATAAGAACTTTATCCATTATAATTCAGTAGCAAACTATTATCTAAAGCATCAAAATAACTGTGATAAATAAAAAAGTAAAACTGAACAAATGAAGAATTCCTAAATAAATAAACACAAAGAAGTCCTGCCTCTGCCTTTCCTGCTATGTTCATTTTTATGCATACCCGTAGTCTTCAATGTGCAAATAGTTTTTATTTTTTTATTTTTTCACTGACGCACAAAATTAAAGCCGAACAGCAAAAATACATAAATACAAATAAATAAATGTCCAGATTTCTGGTGGAAAATCCAGAAATGACTGGTGTCAAGTTTGCTCGTGTGAGCTAAGGGAATCGAGTTCCAAGGCGACACTCCGGTGCATTTTAGACAGTGGCCACTGGCGGTGCTGTGGAAGCGCTGCCGCCATCTTGGACTGCTGATGAAGAATGTCACCTCTTTTTCTCTATTAATTTTTTTCATACAGAAGTACATGAGAGTGAGAAGATTGGTGGGGGGGGCGTTCTCGTCTCGGGCAGTCATCCGTAGACATAATTTTGCACACTCTCACGAGCGCCACTAGCTTAGCTTTATGGCAAGCTAAAAGTGGACGCTCTCGTTTTGGACGAACTTCTAGCCAGTTTCTTAGTAGTCTGTGTTAGTACGCGCCTGTGGCCGACGTGTGCAAAAAGTAGTTCCCAGATAATTTCAGACTCATTCGACCCTTACAGGCAGAAAGAAATGCAGTTTCTCCAGGTCTTGGTGTAGTTAACTGGGACTTTTTTTTAACCTAACCTATTGTATAAACTTTTGCAATATGAACTTTTGCAATGTACAATATGCGCACCCTTGTGGCCACAGAATATATATACAAGGTACAGGGTCTGCAGCAGCAACAGCGTGTGCATGTAGTGCAATGTTTACAGTTTGGTGGTTGATGTTGAACTGTTCAACAGTCTGACAGCATTCAGCCTCCTTCCAGAAGGAAGGGGTGTGAACAGACTGTGCGCACGGTGGGTGGAGTCTCGGAGGATGCAGGTGGCTTTGTCTCTACATCTGGAGATGTAGATGTCCCCAATGGGTGGTTAGCTGCATCCGATGGTCCTCTGTGCAGACTTCACCACTCGCTGCAGCACTTTCTTCTCCGCCACTGTGTAGCCACCATACCACACAGGGAGGCAGCAGGACAGGACACTCTTCACTGCACAGCTGTAGAAGGCCCTGAGGACGTCTGTGTTCAGTCCGGCCCTTCCCAATTTCCTCAAAAAATACAGACGGTGGTGGGGTTTCTTGATGACAGCCGTGGTGTTGGTGTGCCAGGTGAGTGTGTTGGAGAGGTGGACTCCAAGATACCTGATGGAGGAGACTATCTCCACTGCTGCTCTGTTGATGTAGAGGGGGGAGGGGGTGGTGGGGGCTGACCTGCGGAAGTCAACAACTATCTCCTTGGTCTTCTGGGTGTTGAGGATGAGGTTGTTGTCTCCGCACCACCGTGTCAGGTTCTCCACTTCTCGCCTGTACGCTGTCTCATCCCCTTGGCTAATGAGCCGATCACTGCTGTATCGTCTGCAAACTTAACAAGATTATTCTTGTGCTGGGCTCTGCAGTCGAAGGTCATCAATGTGTACAGCAATGGACTGAGCACACAACCCTGGGGTGAGCCAGTGTTCAGGATGATGGTGGAGGATGAGGTGGTGTTGATCCTGACACTCTGTGGCCTCCCAGTCAGGAAGTCCAGGATCCAGTTGCACAGTGCTGAGGGGACTCCTAATTCAGCCAGCTTGGAAACCAGTTTCTGCGGGATGATGGTGTTGAACACAGAAGTGAAGTCCAGGAACAGCAGCCTTGTATAGGAGTCTTTGTTCTCTGTGTGGGAGAGGGCCTGATGCACCACGGTGGAGATGGCATCAGCTGTGGACCGGTTTTGCCTGTACGCGTACTGGTGCTCATCTACAGTCACATCGATGGTCTGCTTCAGGCGCCTCATCACCAGCCTCTCAAAGCACTTTGTAGTGATGGGGTTGAGTGCGACTGGCCTGTAGTCGTTGAGGCAGGATGGTGCAGAGGTCTTTGGCACAGGGATTATCCATGATGTCTTGAGGCACGGCGGAGCTCTGGCTTGGGACAGAGAGGTGTTGAATATATCCGCCAGAACCTCAGACAGCTGGTGTGCACAGTCTTTTAGCTGCAGTTGTTTAGTATGATATGTACATGGTGGTCACAGACGGCATTTAAATTTTAACAGTGTGATTGAGGGGATGGAGGTGGTACTTTTTACCCTGACTGAGGGTCAAAAGTCGTAAATTCTGAATGGGTTTATCGACTTGTAATAAAATGTTAGTAAAAATCATATATATATGTTGTTGTCATTAAAAGCCTAGCAATAATATTACAGTGGAAAACACAGCAAGGTAAATGAGCACAATGGCAAGACATACTTCAGATTTATATTTTAATACATAAGGATTTTTTATCCAGACGTATGGGTTCATTAGAGCTTGTAATCAGCTTGAATACAACTTACAAAGCTTCATTTATAAAAATCCATCGAGAATTATGATGACAGGAAAAAACATCACAGTAAATGAACAGAATGACATTTTTTCCCCAAATGTCCACACTTTACATAAAACATTTTTTATACCCAGGCATGTATGGGTTCATTAGAGCGAGCAATTAAAGGGCTTTAATTTTATTAAAATCCGTTAGGAATAACGACGCTAGTGCGAAAAAAGCGGCCAGTTTATTATTTATGATCTGCACATCTCCACTCTGAGCAATTTCGTCGTGCGTTATAGGCGCGTAGTAATGACGTATCAGACATGCGACGGCTAGTTTGCCAAAACGAAAATTCTAAACGACACACGTTTAACATTTTGAAAAATGTCTTTTCTCGATGATGAATCCTCGGATGAGCGACTGGCCGGTGAAACGAAGTTGGAGGGTTTCCTTTTCAGTAAGAACGTTTAAAATACTGTATATCGACCGTGGCGCGCGCGCGCACGTGGTCTGTTGTAAAAATACCATCTATGTTTTAAAAGTGAACGACGGTGGAAATCCCCAGTGCGTGGGGCCGAAATGACCTTTATCAAACACTTTTTGTGGTACCGAAGATTTGTAATAATCTGCCTTTCTAACTTTATCGCATTCGTTAGTAAATGAATAAATAGTACGGAATTGTGTCAAGGTCAATAACGCACTATTAAAGTCAATCTTAGACTAATACATCCATCTAACACTATTAAACTGTTTAAGTATATATTTTAGCCAAACAATTGTTTTTTAGGTCTTCTTTTACTTTGTCTTTCTTGATCTTATGTAGCACGGTGTGACATGGCCATTTCAAGCTCACAAGACATTCACATGTATGAAAATTCACACCCTTACTGAAAAAAGACGATCACAAAATTTTAGTTATTTTGTTTATTATAGACAACCATTTACATATCACATTAGACAGCACATGATACGTAATATACATATCAAATATCACAAATTCTAGATATCACATGAAATCAAACAAATTCATTCTAGTCAGATGCAATGCCCCACTGCACTGAGGAGGTCAGCCATTTGGTCTACGCTCAGCTGTGAAGTCCTGGCAGAGGGTCTGGAGGTGCTTCTGAAGCACAACATAGGATGGTCACCTTTGCCTGCCCTCTAGTGTGTTGCAGTAGTTGTGTGTATAGTCCTTATGGAGCCCATCCACAGCAGTCTAGAATGAGGGATGGTGATGCCTGATGAGCTGGCAGAAGGAAGTATTCCAGGCCAGCCCTAGTGTGCGTTGTTTGTCCTGTCTCCTTCCTCCAGGGTGACTTGATGCACGTTCCATATGTGGATGCCGAACCTTGATGGATTGTTGCGGACACACGGTGGTGGTGGGGGAGCTCCAGGCTGTATTGGTCCTTCCTGAACAGGCCAGAAGGTTCCATTTACATACACTGAATCGATGTAGTCGTTTAAGTCCTCCATCCCGTATGGTGTGCTCCTTCAAATAAGCCATGCCATCTTGTCTTCTGCAAGGAAGGCCAGCCCATCAAGTATCCCAGAGACATGCTTGACATTGTCATCAGAGCAGGAAAGTTCTGTCTTCCCCAGGGCCTGGATCTTCCTCTACATGCTTTGTGATAGGTGGTAGAAGCACACCTGTGTTATGACTTGAGGTCCAAGCACCAAGGACACTGACTGGATAGCAGCTAACTCAAAGTCAGTGACAACAACACAAGGGTCTGGGTACATCTGCATGGTCTCCATCTCCATCTGTGTACTCTTCAGAGAAAGGAAGACATATACATGAGACCGCAGACTCTCCAAGAGGGGCATGTATCACGCAGCGCTGCTCAAAACACTTGGACTCATGCAGTAGTTGCTGTCCATGTGTCAGAGTTCCCCAGGTGGCATAGCTTCTCCTCAGTTGCATGCACGACAACCTGTTGATGCTGCCCTGGGTCAGAGTTATGGGATGTCATTGGGTCTGCTTCACAGGTGTTAGTCCACTCGTCAAGGATGACCAGTTCATGGAGTGTTGCTGGGTACTTGGGTAGACATCCATGGCGCTGATGCTGAAGATCCAGCTTGCAGGTCTGGATCTTGCTGATGTTTGCACTGTCTTTGTCACTGGCAGCAAGGAGGGCTTGTGTAATCTAATCAGAATGCATGTAGCCTGTATCTTAAGGTGCCTTGACACTTGCACGCATTTAACGCCCGCACTGCCATGCAATTCGTCGTTACAATGCCACCCACTGTGTTCCCAGCTGGATGCCATGGTTTTTGCCGCTGGACGCTGCGTATATAAAGTAATTGTTTTGTAGCGGATTAGCTAATCATTTTCTCTGAGTTTGGCTGATGAAACTACCTCTAGTCACTTCTGGAATCACAGAGGACTGTTTTAGCTGTAGCTTTTCTCTCTCTCTCCCTCTCCCTCCCTCCCGTGCACTTCATGACGTGGAGAACGCATTTGGAATAGTCTAAAAGGCAATTGTAATATTTATATTGTAATAGCTTGGTAAAACAGTTGCATGTTCATTCCTTCTTATGAGTAGCTGTAAAATTATGTTTATGATAGATTTAGCGTCTCGTTATAATCGTTCAGGTGAGCTGCGCTGTGATCCGGTGCCCTGACACAATGACTCAGACTCACACTCAGTGTTTTTTAATTGTTTGTGCAATGTTCATGTGAAGTTCACATAATTAATGTGTGGAAGAGAGTTTTGAACATTTCAAAATTTTCTTATTGGGAAGATTTTAATTGACATTCCTCTCAACAACAGTTGTTTTGTCAACCACATTCACCCAACGTTGTAATGTTGCAAGAATTATAAAACAAGCTCTAGATAAAATGATGGGCACATTTTCGACAATCACTACATATGTACATGTTCTAGACGCTGTAATAAACGACTACAACAACAACAAAAATATTTAAACCATTTTATTTACTTCAGTCATATAAATCCAGTCCAATAAATCGAAGGGATGATGCTCTGTCAAAAATCTAGAGGTTGTGTGACTTCTTGACTAAGGGCAGGCCTTGTATACAGACTTATAACCCAATAGAATTGTGAGCCTGAACAATAGGACCCAATGAGGATGTCAAAAAATTGCAAGTTTTTTTTTGTGGGGTGTATAACAAAAATTGTTGTATTTCTGTAAGAGTGTGTCTTAGATGGTTAAATGTGTACATTGTGGTGTGGAAGGTGAGAACTCCAGAAGATTAACTCAACAAATGTGTAAATTGAGGAGAAAAACTATGCTATATTTATGTTTGTGATCTTTTGTGTAGTAACTTAAATCTTTTTTTTTTATGTGAGCTTTTGTCATGGAATTGTTCTGAATACTGTATATTAAGGCAATTTTCTTTCAGGTGGCCCAATATGTTCACGTTTGATGTCAGTTATTGTTATTTACCGTTTTTGGTGTATGTCTACTGGATTTGGCAGGTTTTTTAGCAATAAAAGCTTTGAGCGATTGATTTACACCTGTTCTCGATATATGGCAGGGTGAATACTGGTTACTGCACATGCCAAAATGTTTTTTTTTTTTTTTTTCGGATTAAAAATGACATGTATTTTAATACTCGAAGTGAAAAAAATAAAAATTTTGACATCCTGCAATGTATCATAGCCTAAAGTGATTAGTGTTCCTCTGCTTGTAGGTATAAACTTAATTTAGAACCTAACCATAACCCCTGACACTGCTGCACTACGTACAGATAAAGTTTTGTTCTTGTCATTGGCTGATATATATGGTGAAAATAGTTTCACAGGCTATTTCCACCATGCAGTGAAAATAGTCACACTGTATAAAATTGTGCTTAGATATTCTTGAAAATTCTGGAGTTTTAAGTATGTTGACCGATGTGGACTAACTTACTGAACTAGCTTCATTTAAGGTAAATTAATCATTTAAAAAGCTTGAAACTGACATTTTGTTATTTTCTCCCTCTATCCAGACTGTGAGCTGTCCTCCAAAGTGCCTTTTTACACTTTCCAAGGCGATGAAGAGGAAGATTTGGAACACTTCTTGGAATTGAGAACAGTATTACTGCCACTTTTCACAATTTTATTTGAGACTGTTGATGCTATACTGTACGGAAACCCATTCTTATTGTGCGGCGGCCATTATTTTAAACTATCCAAGGTCACTGTTCACGCACAACCCTGACTCTAACCTGAACCCTACATTTTGAGCTTGGACTTCAGCAGTTGCCTCCTTCCTGTTGAGCTTTGATAGCTTGATAACCCTCATTATCCTACGCTAATCATGGTGGCTTATCGGATGACGTGAGATCGCATCATCTTATTATTGGATTCTGTGCAGTTGCAGAATATAGCACCGTATCAGTAGGCACTTAATTTCACAAAAAGTTATGATGCTGAAGGTGTTCCCTTCTTCATGTTTTCTGTTTACTGGGGAAGAAGACACATGGCCTCTTACATCAGATTGCTGTACATATGAGATCAGACTTACAGGTTGTTGCTCTGTAAAATTTTGAAGGCTGTGCTCAGTCTTAGTTTTTTTAAAATCTGTCTATATGCCACATTCCATTTACCTCAGAAGTCTTAAATATCCAGATTGGGAAATATGTCACACAATAGGTAAATATGTTCCAGTTTCCACACAAGTTGGAAAATAAGCTAGTGTTCTGTCAAGATGTGTAGATTTGTTGATTTACGCGTCCCCACCACTGATCTCTATATATTACTGGATCGCTCATTGGCCAATGTTTTTGAAGAAAACCGGCCGCCATATTACCACTCCGATGTTGTGCTCCTGAGCGGTCTTTTCTGTTGATCTTTAATGCGATGCACGCAACTTTATTCTATGTAATTTTGTTAAACAATACCTTCATGTGCAGCTATAACCTGCGCAAATCACCAGATTAAAGGCTGTGGGCGATCATTTTACCTGTGAGTATGACTGAAATGGGAAGTAATGAACAATAATTTTAAGAATTCTCTCCCTTATTCCAGCATATATTCAAAGATAGTAATAATAATATGCTGATGATTCCACAAAACCTGTATAAACTTTGATTAAGGAATGATAATTTTTAGAATTGAGTATTTGTCCCAGTGAGATATGAGTAATTGAATATAGAAGGGAAGACAGTGTCAAAGTAATAAAAGAAAGAAAATAAATAAAATAGCTAATCATGGCAGGCATAGATTAGGAGGAATCAATCTTACATTATCCGGACAACAAAAATGAGTAAATGAGAGAATCAGCTCAGTTATTACTTAAAATTGTTGACGTTCTAATAAGCTGTCTCTGTGGGGTCCACATAAGTTGGGAGTGGCAAGATGGCCACCACTTTGCTTCAGTGGATTGTACAGCGTGTGTGGGCCAATGAGTTATCTTGTAATATATATACAGATCAATGGGTAAAAATCTGGGTCAAGAGAGCTGCGCATGCGCAGTTGCGCGGGTGGCTGGCTTCTTGATAGGAATGACATCTCGTCGGGACACTGGACACATCAAAGATTTTGCGAGAGCTACAAAAATATGTGGCCTACCAAAGAGACTTCATGCAAGAGAACAGATGGGGCAGAAGTTACATTAGTGTTTTAATTTATTATTCAGATTGTAGCATAGTGTAGCCAGTCGTTGCTTGCAACATCTATGGGTTTAGTCAATATTAGCGACACCAGTTGATAAATAATACATTACGTGGCATTTCATTGATAAAGCTACCACAGTAACATGTCCATAGACATCAGTAGGGCAGTACTTTGTGTACAATTTATTAAAAGACAAGCGTCACTGATGTTGATGCACAGTGCAGCCATCTTGGCTTGTCAACTCTGGGTATGTGGAGTTCGGAGTTGACAAGCTCAAATTCTCCATACCACTTATAATTACTTGTGTAGTGGCATAGAAGGCGCTCTATTTGGTTTTCCTGAATTTTCCTATGTTCGCTGACCGACACAGTTCCATCTCCTTAGTAACCTGTGGTGTATTCAGGGAAAAAAAATATCAAATATGCCATAATATTGGAAAATCATACACATAGTAGTAGTAAATACATAGTCTGAAAAACAACCGCATCCCATCTGATTTTACTTCTGTGTTAGCACACAGCAGCCATGTAGAATATCATTCTGTTGTCTGGTGCCGCTCCGGTTTCACATGGCTTCGCGTGTAAACAAAGTTAACCTCTTTTGATACTTCTAAATTCTACGGGTTCCACATAATGATCAGTAAACATCTTATAGCTGTCGTCACGTTTGTGTTGCTTGATTCTTTTCATTTGTTCATCCACAGTCAGTAAGCGGGTTAACATACACATCACTAATATGAAAGGCTGGGAGTCATTTTAAGTCCTGGGTCCACATCACAGCTGTCCTGTTGAGATTCTGAACGCAGCCATTGTCACCCACGGTCGCTTTCTCTCTGACCTTTCTTGGTCACACTTCAAAATTGGATAAACATGTGCGGCTTTCTCTGAGAGACTCATCAGCTCCCAGCATAGTTTTCCACTGCAGGGAGCAACCCTTATAGTGAGACATTCTCTTGAAACTTTCGTGCTCCTCCATGATGTCAGACATGGACATACCACATGTGAAAGTAGTGGTAAATAAACACTAAAAATAATTCCAAAATAAAGCACACTAGCCAGGCGCTGCTAAGTGAAAATTGTCACTGCTACCGGAGGTATGTTGATCTGCTTAAAAAAAAAAGTATGTTGACTATGCAAAGCATTCTGGGTAATTTCCTCCCCTCTCTCCTATATGCGGCAGGGAAAATTCAAACTTCAGGGGGCATTTCTTCTAAGGCATCACCTTTTTGTACATAACACAAGTGCGTTGGTGCTAGTGGGCAAGGACATACGGCAGCCAAATGTACATCAGGTTCATCTGTAGTGCAAAAATAATCTCATGCAGCAATAATAATAATAATAATAATTAAGGTGCTGGTGTAGCAGACCAAACTGTCCGCCCCTAAAAATTGGTCCGCCTTTTCCATGAGGCTTTGAAATATCCAATGCGCTGTGAATGCATGAGCTAGCAGCTCGTTTAACCGCAGTGCTCTGATCGCTTCTGTCGCCTTTTACGATGAAATGATGCTCAATTTATGTGGAAATGATTGTTGTAGAAAAGCTTCAGATATCTGTCGCTGAGATAGATGATCACTGGTGTGCAGTTTGAAGCAGAAATGAGTTGTTAACCTATGAACCGTGTCGTCAAGGGGGGACTGATTTTTAGGGGGACCGTTCGGTCTGCGACACCAGTTTGTAAACAGCATTTGTTAGTATTAGGCTTAACTTCTAGTTTATTGATGAAGTGAAAACGTGTTCAGAGTTTCAGTCACCCTTTGAAGTGGCCGCCAAAGCGTGAAGTTTTTAACTCATTGACCTTTAAATTTGTGGAACTGTAGGTTTGCCTTGGGGAGGGTGCAAAGGAGGAAAACAATGTGGTGGAAGTCACAGCCATGAACCATCAAGGGAAGACCATCTCAGTGCCCATTGCCAACCTTCACATCAGCTGCCTGCCAATGGTAACACACAGTGGTTAATCTGTACCACAGAGTGCCCAAATGTTGATTGATTGAGTTTCAACTTTTAGTTTCATTTCCTCAGGTTAGTCTGGCAGAGTTTGAGCTGAAAGCCCCAATAACCATCCGGCTCAAGTCTGGGACAGGGCCAGTCACTATCAGCGGGTTACACCTGATTGGTAAGGCAGCACTGCAGTATGCCGTCACACTATAAACACAATCTGACCTTCCCGGTACTGTCTAGATGACATTATGGTGCAGGTTAAACAGTAAAGTTAAAAATAACTGCCATTTCGTTTATCTTATTAATTGTGGTACATTATTCAAATCACCATTCAGTTGCATTATAGTCATGAATCATGTGGAAGTGAACACAAGAGGAGAGTTCCCCAAAACTGATAAGAGTATTTTTGGTGGATCTGTGCATGGTTATTGTTTCTCTGCTTTGTGCAGTGCAGCCAGACGTGTTGCAGTTTGCCACGTTAACATTGAGCACAGCACTGTTGTGTGTTACCGCATGTGAAATGGCACCTTCTGTGAATGAGTGGAAGTAGGCTATGTGACAAATAAGCATGTTGAATTTTAATAGCGTGTCAGAATGAACTGAAGCCTGTGGTGTTTTAATCACCTTCTCAGTGTTGTGGTTGTCTGCAACATAACGTGATAGAATTTAGGAACAGATATCAAAATTTTTGGTTTTCTTGTAGCTTACTTAACTCCAAGTATTAGCAGCAGACTCCAAGTTATTTCATGCACGGTTGAAAGCGTGTGCATTTGTTTTGCAACAAGGGTTCATTTTAACAGTGCAGCCCATAGCCCATCTCTTTAACCCTCAAGCAAACAAGCTATTTTAGCATCTAATATGGTAGGATAATTAATGCATCAAATATAGACGAACCAGTGACTAGCAGATATGCCAGTACTTGGAACACAAATCTCAATGAACCTATCAGTCATCCTTTGTGAGAATCTTGAGCTATTTTCATCCTCACTCTGGGCAGCAAGAATCAGTCTTGATGCTTGTGCAGCTGTAAATCTTGCTATTCTCTGTCTGTTGGCCATGCTTCCCTACAAAGCAGTAAAATATAATGATTACAGTTGGCAAATTACAATCTGAAGATATAATGTTGAAAATCTCATAGATCTTCCCATGGTCATAAGTGACCCCGCACAAGTTTGGATTATACTTGCCACACGGATCGGCCAATCCTTGCAAAATTCTACGAACAAATGCAGTACAAATGGATTGTCAAATTCATGGTAGGAAACGTTTTTCTGATTTAAATTTGAAAAATGGTGCACAAAAATATATCCTCGGGGTCAAAAATGACTCCGCTCAGTTGCTTGAGGGTTAATGAGTCGATGCAGCTGCGTGCTGGTAACCACACGTGAAGTGACCGCTTTTGCCACGGCAGCGGTTTTAACATTCTGTTTCGCTTTTGCACAGCCTCACAAGTCGAAGAGTCAGATCTGTCCGACGAGGAGGAAGAGGAGGACGATGATGACGAGGAGGAGGAAGAGATTGTCCCCATCAAACCAGCAAAGAAAAAGAAGCAGCAGCAGCTGTGAGCAGCTGGCGGTCACCTTTTTAACAAATGTGTTTTTGTACTATGTGGAGACTTTTTACAGCGTTCCTACTTCTTTCACGCGGCCCACTGGATGGTCAGCGTGGTCACAGTTGATTGTTGGCTGGCCTGGAATATAAACACTATGACTGGAGCGCTGTGTCATCGTGTAGATATTCTCACTTCTTCACCCCTCAGTTTCCTGCTGTGAACTTTCCATCTTGGCAGCATGTTAACTGTGGATGTTCTGTTGCAGAAGAACTGTTTGCTGTTAAAATGTCGTCAATGTTTTCTATGACGCAGCAATTACTGAATGCAGATTTGCAATGGTGGGCACAGGTAACCAAAAAGTTAGCTTCGATAACAGTTAATCCGCTAACTGAAAAGTTATCTTTTGTAAAGCTAAACCGATAAACCCCTAAAAAATTTGGCTGAAGTCACACATAAAAGCTAAACCGATAACTTTCAGTATTGATTTCAGTACACTAGGAGCTACTGACACCGCAACGAGCCAGTGCTTCTGTGTTAGATTAGCTTTCTCTCAGCAAAAGACACCTAGTGACTGAGGCGGAGAAGGAAAAGTAAAGACAATTTCTTTACACCATAATGACTCACCAGCATATCACGCCAGTCATCAACAGACATATGGTTAAAATTTTAACTAATTCCAGACAAGTTATTTAATTTAACATCACATCTGGCGTTTTATAAAGTGAAAATATTGGCTATATGTTTTAGTTTTAAAGTAATGCACTAATTTTGAAGGTTTTAGAGATTGGGCCACATATGCTACAGTGCATTATGTGTAACGTTTCACGACAGGACAAATGCATTGAGGCACTCTGATGAGGCTGCACTTTAACCGCTGTGCACGGACAACAGCATTAATCTCTTTGTATAATGTGCCTAAAACGCTCGTGAATATATTCTCTGGGTTTATAGACGTTTGTTTTATGTAAACATGCCAGACGCTCGGGTTTATTATAAGTTTTCAGGGTCTCTACTGCCATCTACTGGGCGGTAGGTGGCAGTGTTCATGGCAGTATTGGACATATCCCATAATCCTTTGAGTGCCAGAGAGTTGCTGCAGCCTCTTATTAACATGATGAAAAGCATAAAAAATGTACATTTTGATTGTATAATGTTCATTTACAATTGTCATCATGTGGATTCTCTGTGCTGTAGACCGCAACAACTCTCTGGAGCTCAAAGGATTATGGGATATCTCATTAGGGTGAACAATGCCATCTACTGGCCAGTAGATGGCAGTAGAGATCCTGAAAACTTGCTAAAACAAATATTCCAAATAATTTGTGTCTGCTGACATGAACAGAAAGCGATCGCAGCTCACACAACCTGAGCTTCTGGCATAAAACAAACACAATAACGTCTATAAACCCAGAGAATATATTCACGAGAGTTTTAGGCACAACAAAGAGTTTAATGCTGTTGTCCATGTGCAGCGGTTAAAGTGCAGCCTCACCAGAGCGTCTCGATGCATTTGTCCTGCCGTGAAACGTTACCCATAATGCACTGCAGCATGTGTGGTCCAAACACTAAAACCTTCAAAATTAGTGCATGACTTTAAAACTAAAACATATATATGATATTTTCACTTTATAAAACACAGATGTGATGTTAATTTAAATAACTTGTCTGGAATTAGTTTGGTTAAAATTTTAATCATAAGTTAAAACTATATGCCTGTTGATGACTTGCGTGATATGCCGACAAGTCATTATGGTGTTAAGAGAAATTATCTTTTTTCTCTCTTCCTTCTTTTTTCTCCTGTAACCAGCTCTCCTCTTTCCGCAGAGGATAGAGCTGTCTGTCTGCTAGGAAACATTTAACAGGTAGATGCTAAAATCTTTGACTTCAGACTTCGTAAATGTTTTTAACTGTTAAGCCTTATTCGCTACGCCTGCAAAGATATGTTAGCGGTCTAAAAATGATCAGACCTAAATTTATCGGAAGCTAATTGGTCCTCTGATGGTTTTCAGAGTGATCTGAAAAGCTAATCCAATAATGAAAACATTAGCTTTGATAATTAGCGGAACTGTGCCCAACACTGGAGATTTGTCACCTTTTATATTGTCGAGTTCTGAGTTTGTTTAGAAATACTGTTGTTGAAATGATCATTTAAATGTGTTGGAAGGAAATGTAATTTCACCTGATGCATCAAATGTACACGATGGCAAATGTTCCTCATCCGTAAGAGCAGGATGTAGTTCCAAATAATGTATTCTGACATTTATTCGTTACCTTTTTTTTTAAAGCCAAACAAAGTTAATAAAGTTTCTGTTGCTATTTGACATCTGTGCAGTTCAATCATATCCATAATAACCACAAACTGGAGCTTTAAACGATGCACACTGTGCAGAAAGTTAAGTGCTTGAGTCATTTAAAATCAATATATCCAAATCCCACTGATGAGAAGAATCAGAGCTGGACAGTCAAACATGCACCGCCTGTTTAACAAGCATCACGTAAAGCATGCTAACCACAACCAACTCTGTGGGTATCAGGTGAAAAAACATTTTAAGGCTCATCTGCACAAGTGATACATCACATCTGGTGTAACTGATGAAAAGACGGCCAGCTGATGACCCATGCCAGATGAGATCTGAATGCCAGTGTTGTCTTCATGTGATCTACAGTGAATCTGGAAGTTATTTACAGCGCTTCACTTTTTTCACATTTTATGTTGCAGCCTTATTCCCCCTACTAGCAAAATTCTACTCACAACACCCCATAATGACAATGTTTTGTTGCTTTTTTTTTTTTTTTTTTAGATTTTTACTAATTTAAGGTTTTGTTTTTTTTTTTTTTCTTTTTCAGTTTTTGCAAATTTCTTAAAAATAAAATGTGATGCCACTTGGTGCACCTATCTTTGGGCAGTTTTGGCCATTCCTCTTTGCAGCACCTCTCAAGCTCCATCAGGTTGGATGGGGAGCGTCAGTTCACACACAGCCATTTTCAGTTCTCTTCAGACATGTTCGATGGGATTCAGGTCTGGGCTCTGCCTGGGACACTCAAGGACATTCACAAAGTTGATATCCACTCCTTTGATATCTTGGCTGTGTGCTTAGTGTCATTGTAAATGGTAAATGGACTGCATTTATATGGTGCTTTTCCTTCTGCATCAGAGGTTCAAAACGCTTTACATACTAATGCCTCACATTCACCCTGATGTCAGGCTACTGCCATACAAGGTAGTCACTACACACCGGGAGCAACTAGGGGATTAAGGACCTCGTCCAAGGGCCCTTAGTGATTTTTTGGTCAGGCTGGGATTTGTACCGAGGATTTTCTGGTCTCAAGCCCTATGCTTAACCACTAGACCATCACCTCCCCTATATTGTCCTGTTGAAAGATGAACCGTCACCCCAGTCTGAGGTCAAGAGTGCTCTGGAGCAGGTTTTCATCCAAGATGTCTCTGTTGCTGCATTCATCTTTCCCTCAATCCTGACTAGTCTCCCAGTTCCTGCTGCTGAAAAACATCCCCACAACATGATGCTGCCCCAACCATGCTTCACTGTAGGGATGGTGCCTGGTTTCCTCCAAACATGACACCTGGCATTCATGCAAAAGAGTTCAATCTTTGTCTCATCAGACCAGAGAATTTTGTTTATTATGGTATGAGAGTCCATCAGGTGCCTTTTGGCAAACTCCAGACAGGCTGACATGTGCCTTTTACTAAGGAGTGGCTTCTGTCTGGCCACTCTACCATACAGGCCTGATTGGTGAATTGCTGCAGAAATGGTTGTCCTGGAAAGTTCTCCTCTCCACAGAGGAATGCTGGAGCTCTGACAGAGTGACCATCAGGTTCTTGGTCACCTCCCTGACTAAGGCCCTTCTCCCTGATCGCTTAGTTTAAGACAGGAGGCCAGCTCTAGGAAGAGTCCTGGTGGATCTGATCTTCATCTATTTATGGATGATGGAGTCCACTCTGCTCATTGGGACCTTCAAAGCAGCAGAAATGTTTTTGTACCCTTCCCCAGATTTGTACCTCGAGACAATCCTGGCTCTGAGGTCTACAGACAAGTCCTTTGACTTCATGCTTGGTTTGTGCTCTGATATGCACTGTCAACTGTGGGACCTTATATGTAGACAAGTGTGTGCCTTTCCAAATCATGTCCAATCAACTGATTTTACACAGGTGAACTTCAGTTAAGCTGTAGAAACATCTGAAGGATGATCAATAGAAACAGGATGCACCTGAGCACAATTTTGAGCTTCATGGCAAAGAACGTGAATATTTATCTACATGTGTTTTTTATTTATTTATTTTATTAAATTAATAAAAATCTAAGAAAAAAGCCATTGTCATTATGGGGTATTGTGTGTAGAGGTTTGAGGGGAAAAATGAATGTCATCCATTTTGGAATAAGGCTGTAACATAAAATGTGGAAAAAGTGAAGCGCTGTGAATATTTAACAAAAAATGGTTTGAAAGAGAAATAAATTTTCTTCATAATTATCCAGTTTACAACTTCTTCAGAGACTGGCAAAAGAAAACCTCAAGTATACTCCCTAAAATGCAGTGTGTGAATAATAAATTGTTAGTAATATGATTATTTAAAAACATTCTTGTAACTCTCCATTAAAACAGTAGATGGTTTAGAAAACAAAAACCCTTTGGTTAGCTTTGACGCAGATCTACAAAATGCAAGTTTATTTAATATCTATTGTAAGCATATTGTCCCAATGTTCTAGAAATGGAGTAATATCCACCCGGTGAAGTTACCATTAATGCAGGTGCAGCAGAATTTTACCAAGGGCTCTATAGTACCATAGACCTGCTGGAATTGACTTGTTGCAGAGAATAATATAATCACATGCATGTGAAGCTGGAGCAGGTTCTGCATTTATCTTAACATGTGCTGAAATGAGCAATGGTGGGTAACCCTGGCTTCGATGAGTAAAAGTCGTTTGTTCAGTACACGCACTAAACAAGCTGATTCTAATTATTTAAATTCAGGCAGGCTAGGTACACAGGTAGGAACAGTATGTGGTTGGACTAGAACGCGTTGATGTCAGTTACCCACCTCTCGAAACGAAGTGGTCAGTTTAGTTAATTTCCAGCATTTAGGCCAGATGGCCTCAAAGTCCACCACTGCATACACACAGAGGTGATTGAATAACCTCCGTGATCAGGGACCGGTAACCACATTATACAAATGGATATTAACAGGAAAGGAATTGGGGAAAACCAAAAATTGGATTTTTTTTTTGTTTGTTTGTTTGCCAAATGGGTCAATTTTCTTCTGTTGATCAATGAATGGAATAATTATTTCAGCTCCAGCATGCACTTCTAAGTATAGAGACAAAGAAGGATTTAAAATATTTACAAATTTCACTTGTGAAACCTCTAAATGTTAATTTTTCTTGGAAGACAGAAAAATTCCAATTCTTATTTTTCCCCCCACCTTTAACATTTTTGGTCTACCAACTATTTGCTAGAAAACCATAGTACCAGAATTCTTGTAGCTTCAGCTGTGCATTAAAACAAAATGTACAGAGGACAGATCAAGCCCAGTAATCAGTTTAGACCTTTAATGGTTGAAGTGGACACGTTACCAGGAAGCTGCACCATATTTAGCATTAGTGTTCCAGCTTTATTGTCTAACTTACTAAACTTTTTAATGCACTTGGGATTACAATTAGCCGGTTCAGTCAAATAGCACTTATAAAATATATGAAAGAGATAAACATACAACATCTTCACAGAGGAGGAGAGTGTATATTTACGCAAAAGACACCATTCTGTTGTCAGGTTTGGTGTCGAAATGGAATGTATGACAAGAATGAAATGGATTCAATGTGCCGAATGTTACCAGCAGTGGAACAAATTAACAGAACACAGTCCTTTTCAAATAAAGGCACTGAGGAGTGTGACTCCATCTGTTTTTAAGCAGGTCCTACCCACGGGGAGGGGACAAAAAACAACTTTGTGTTCATGTGGCAACTGGAGAAATGATAAAATTGAGTGTTTTCCATACATCACAGTGATACACATTGCATTAAAAATATATAAAATGTAAAAACATACAAAACATATCAGCGAGGAGCCACCTTGGCACAGGGGAAAGAAGACATCTGACAGATAAAACTAGTCACTGGTTTGGTTGTCTCAGACAATCAGGGAGAAAGTAACAGTCTGTATTCAGCTTGTCGTCTCATTATTACAGAATCCTGATACTTGATTCACAGGTGATACTGGAAGATAACCGTCAGCAGCTGCAACTTTGGTATGACCACAAAAAAACAAACAGAAAATGTCCAGCATTTGAAAACACTATCTCAACTGAAAGGAACATTGCTAAGAGATTTTAACACCATTCTCTTTAACAGATCATCTCGTGCATCACCTGAATAAATACAAGACTTTTTTCTTTGGAGAAGTGTTACAGAGGACAATATTTTATACATGTCTGGTGTTCACAGGATGCAGGTTCCAACAGCAATGTTAGTTGGACAGGCCTTACTGGAAGAAGAGCAGCTTTACTCTACAGTTGTGGCATCACTACATTAATTAGAAAAGTATAATTTGACTTTTACTGTCAAAACATAATGACTCAAAAAGAACATTTTGTTTGAAGTAGGTAGACCTTTTTTATAGGCACTGGATAATGATTGTTCTAACAGATCGTCCGTGTGGACTGGCTGGTTTGAAGATAACCTGATGTGTGTGTGTGTATATACTCAACAAAAATATAAACGCAACACTTTTGGTTTTGCTCCCATTTTGTATGAGATGAACTCAAAGATCTAAAACGTTTTCCACGTACACAATATCACCATTTCCCTCAAATATTGTTCACAAACCAGTCGAAATCTGTGATAGTGAGCACTTCTCCTTTGCTGAGATAATCCATCCCACCTCACAAGTGTGCCATATCAAGATGCTGATTAGACACCATGATTAGTGCACAGGTGTGCCTTAGACTGCCCACAATAAAAGGCCACTCTGAAAGGTGCAGTTTTGTTTTACTGGGGGGGAATACCAGTCAGTATCTGGTGTGACCACCATATGCCTCATGCAGTGCAACACATCTCCTTCGCATCATCTGTGAAGAGAACACCTCTCCAACGTGCCAAACGCCAGCGAATGTGAGCATTTGCCCACTCAAGTCGGTTACGACGACGAACTGGAGTCAGGTCGAGACCCCGATGAGGACGACGAGCATGCAGATGAGCTTCCCTGAGACGGTTTCTGACAGTTTGTGCAAAAATTCTTTGGTTATGCAAACCGATTGTTTCAGCAGCTGTCCGAGTGGCTGGTCTCAGACGATCTTGGAGGTGAACATGCTGGATGTGGAGGTCCTGGGCTGGTGTGGTTACATGTGGTCTGCGGTTGTGAAGCTGGTTGGATGTACTGCCAAATTCTCTGAAACGCCTTTGGAGATGGCTTATGGTAGAGAAATGAACATTCAATACACGAGCAACAGCTCTGGTTGACATTCCTGCTGTCAGCATGCCAATTGCACGCTCCCTCAAATCTTGCAACATCTGTGGCATTGTGCTGTGTGATAAAACTGCTCCTTTCAGAGTGGCCTTTTATTGTGGGCAGTCTAAGGCACACCTGTGCACTAATCATGGTGTCTAATCAGCATCTTGATATGGCACACCTGTGAGGTGGGATGGATTATCTCAGCAAAGGAGAAGTGCTCACTATCACAGATTTAGACTGGTTTGTGAACAATATTTGAGGGAAATGGTGATATTGTGTATGTGGAAAAAGTTTTAGATCTTTGAGTTCATTTCATACAAAATGGGAGCAAAACCAAAAGTGTTGCATTTATATTTTTGTTGAGTATATATATATATTTTTTAAAGCATTCTGGACTCAGAAAAATAAAAATAAAAAGCTTTAAACAGTGAGTCTACACTGAGAATGTTGTAACAGTCAAAAGGTCTTCAGATCCTCCTGAACATCCAGAATTTTCAGCCACTAGCAAAGTTTTATCTGTTAGCCCTCAGAAATCAAACTCTTTCTCATCCACTGCGACAAGGACGTTCTATGCGCCTTCACAGTTCAGGATCACTGGACATCCATGGGGGGGGTCTCCTGCTCAATAAGGTCCATTCTGTTTCTGAGTGTCTTTCATTGGCCTTTTTTTCTCCCAGTCTCACTGTAGAGGATTATCAAAAACAGAGTCTGGTAGGACAGAGATCTTCAGCTTCTTTTCAGGCCAGCTGTACTCCTTTGGTAACTTTGTCTGGAACAACAGTATAGAAAAAAAAAAAAATCAGGCAATGTGAAAAAAAACAAAAGTGCTCTACAAGCACAATATCCCCGGCTGGCAAATGCCGCTTTCTGAAAACATTTCAAGTTATCTGATAACATTTGTTTTGTCAACACAGATTAGCTATTTGAACTTCTAGTAAAAACTGTAAAATGAGCTAATTTTAGTGAAGATTTTCTTTCATAAATCAAGACACTTTTCTTGCTAATGAATCACAGGACAGAGAAGATGAGCCTTTTTCATTGTACATATACATACATACACTGAAATGTTCAACCCATCCTAATTACAGTTAGACACAATCCAACCACTAGGAGCAGTGGGCAGCCACAATGTGGCTCCCAGGGAGAATAATAAATATATTACTTCTCAAAGTTAACCCGTTGATTCAGACTCTACAATGGAAAATATAAATGAAAAGGAATTTTCTATAATGTGCCTTAGTTGTTACATGCGTGTAACTGTAAGGCCGTTCTGGATAAAATATATGCCAAGATAAATCACACATATTTTGTATGCAACATCAAGGAAATAATATGATGTAATCAACAAACTGACTAAACGAGGTCAGTGAATATACAGTATGCACCAACGCATACATGATATACACAAGTCAAACTGAACATCCTTGGCTGCATTGTACGACTGTATTTCAACGGATACAAAAATGTAACAAGACGTTGTAGTCACTAATGAAATTGAGAGTATGTTTTTCACGGGCCGTAACTCTGCTAAAATGATTACAACTCAACTGATATAAAAATGTAACAAGACGTAACAGGTTTCATGATACGGCTCCAAAAAAAAAAAGAGTGAGAAGAACTGATTTCAGAGCGCCAATATCCTTTTTTTTTTTTTGACAGTCTATGTTTGTTAATCAAGGACCATAAGTCTCCTGAAATGTGTACTGTATATATATATGTGTATAATCAACATATATCAAGGACTTGTACCAACTGTCACAAAATTAGTCCTAAATATGTAAGGAGTTGATTTCAGAATGCAGGCATCTACTCATCAAATCAAATTAAATCAATTTTATTTATATAGCGCCAAATCACAACAAACTGTTGCCCCAAGGCGCTTTATATTGTAAGGCAAAGCCATGCAATAATTACAGAAAAACCCCAACGGTCAAAACGACCCCCTGTGAGCAAACACTTGGCGACAGTGGGAAGGAAAAACTCCCTTTTAACAGGAAGAAACCTCCAGCAGAACCAGGCTCAGGGAGGGCAGTCTTCTGCTGGGACTGGTTGGGGCTGAGGGAGAGAACCAGGAAAAAGACATGCTGTGGAGGGGAGCAGAGATCAATCACTAATGATTAAATGCAGAGTGGTGCATACAGAGCAAAAAGAGAAAGAAACACTCAGTGCATCATGGGAACCCCCCCAGCAGTCTAAGTCTATAGCAGCATAACTAAGGGATGATTCAGGGTCACCTGATCCAGCCCTAACTATAAGCTTTAGCAAAAAGGAAAGTTTTAAGCCTAATCTTAAAAGTAGAGAGGGTGTCTGTCTCCCTGATCCGAATTGGGAGCTGGTTCCAGAGCAGAGGAGCCTGAAAGCTGAAGGCTCTGCCTCCCATTCTACTCTTACAAACCCTAGGAACTACAAGTAAACTTGCAGTCTGAGAGCGAAGCGCTCTATTGGGGTGATATGGTACTATGAGGTCCCTAACATAAGATGGGACCTGATTGTTCAAAACATTATAAGTAAGAAGAAGAATTTTAAATTCTATTCTAGAATTAACAGGAAGCCAATGAAGAGAGGCCAATATGGGTGAGATATGCTCTCTCCTTCTAGTCCCCGTTAGTACTCTAGCTGCAGCATTTTTAATTAACTGAAGGCTTTTCAGGGAATTTTTAGGACAACCTAGTCCAGCCTAGAGGAAACAAATGCATGAATTAGTTTTTCAGCATCACTCTGAGACAAGACCTTTCTAATTTTAGAGATATTGCGCAAATGAAAAAAAGCAGTCCTACATATTTGCTTAATATGTGCATTGAAGGACATATCCTGATCAAAAATGACTCCAAGATTTCTCACAGTATTACTAGAGGTCAGGGTAATGCCATCCAGAGTAAGGATCTGGTTAGACACCATGTTTCTAAGATTTGTGGGGCCAAGTACAATAACTTCAGTTTTATCTGAGTTTAAAAGCAGGAAATTAGAGGTCATCCATGTCTTTATGTCTGTAAGACAATCCTGCAGTTTAGCTAACTGGTGTGTGTCCTCTGGCTTCATGGATAGATAAAGCTGGGTATCATCTGCGTAACAATGAAAATTTAAGCAATGCTGTCTAATAATACTGCCTAAGGGAAGCATGTATAAAGTGAATAAAATTGGTCCTAGCACAGAACCTTGTGGAACTCCATAATTAACCTTAGTCTGTGAAGAAGATTCCCCATTTACATGAACAAACTGTAATCTATTAGATAAATATGATTCAAACCACTGCAGCGCAGTGCCTTTAATACCTATGGCATGCTCTAATCTCTGTAATAAAATTTTATGGTCAACAGTATCAAAAGCAGCACTGAGGTCTAACAGGACAAGCACAGAGATGAGTCCACTGTCTGAGGCCAAAAGAAGATCATTTGTAACCTTCACTAATGCTGTTTCTGTACTATGATGAATTCTAAAACCTGACTGAAACTCTTCAAATAGACCATTCCTCTGCAGATGATCAGTTAGCTGTTTTACAACTACCCTTTCAAGAATTTTTGAGAGAAAAGGAAGGTTGGAGATTGGCCTATAATTAGCTAAGATAGCTGGGTCAAGTGATGGCTTTTTAAGTATTGGTTTAATTACTGCCACCTTAAAAGCCTGTGGTACATAGCCAACTAATAAAGATAGATTGATCATATTTAAGATCGAAGCATTAATTAATGGTAGTGCTTCCTTGAGCAGCCTGGTAGGAATGGGGTCTAATAGACATGTTGATGGTTTGGAGGAAGTAAATAATGAAAATAACTCAGACAGAAAAATCGGAGAGAAAGAGTCTAACCAAATACCGGCATCACTGAAAGCAGCCAAAGATAACGATATGTCTTTGGGATGGTTATGATTAATTTTTTCTCTAATAGTTAAAATTTTATTAGCAAAGAAAGTCATGAAGTCATTACTAGTTAAAGTTAAAGGAATACTCGGCTCAACAGAGCTCTGACTCTTTGTCAGCCTGGCTACAGTGCTGAAAAGTGCTTATTTTCTTCAATAAGTGATGAGTAGTAAGATGTCCTAGCTTTACGGAGGGCTTTTTTTTTTTATAGAGCAACAGACTCTTTTTCCAGGCTAAGTGAAGATCTTCTAAATTTGTGAGACGCCATTTCCTCTCCAACTTATGGGTTATCTGCTTTAAGCTGCGAGTTTGTGAGTTATACCAAGGAGTCAGGCAATTCTGATTTAAGGCTCTCTTTTTCAGAGGAGCTACAGCATCCAAAGTTGTCCTCAATGAGGATGTAAAACTATTGACGAGATAATCTATCTCACTCACAGATTTTAGGTAGCTACTCTGCTCTGTGATGGTATATGGCACTGGAGAACATAAAGAAGGAATCATGTCCTTAAACCTAGTTACAGCGCTTTCTGAAAGACTTCTAGTGTAATGAAACTTATTCCCCACTGCTGGGTAGTCCATCAGAGTAAATGTAAATGTTATTAAGAAATGATCAGACAGAAGGGGGTTTTCAGGGAATACTGTTAAGTCTTCAATTTCCATACCATAAGTCAGAACAAGATCTAAGGTATGATTAAAGTGGTGGGTGGACTCATTTACATTTTGAGCAAAGCTAATCGAGTCTAACAATAGATTAAATGCAGTGTTGAGACTGTCATTCTCAGCATCTGTGTGGATGTTAAAATCGCCCACTATAATTATCTTATCTGAGCTAAGCACTAAGTCAGACAAAAGGTCCGAAAATTCACAGAGAAACTCACAGTAACAACCAAGTGGACGATAGATAACAAATAAAACTGGTTTTTGGGACTTCCAATTTGGATGGACAAGACTAAGAGTCAAGCTTTCAAATGAATTAAAGCTCTGTCTGGGTTTTTGATTAATTAATAAGATGGAATGGAAGATTGCTGCTAATCCTCCGCCTCGGCCCGTGCTACGAGCGTTGACTCAGGGGTGTTGACTCATTTAAACTAACATAATCATCCTGCTGTAACCAGGTTTCTGTAAGGCAGAATAAATCAATATGTTGATCAATTATTATATCATTTACTAACAGGGACTTAGAAGAGAGAGACCTAATGTTTAATAGACCACATTTAACTGTTTTAGTCTGTGGTGTAGTTGAAGGTGCTATGTTATTTTTTCTTTTTGAATTTTTATGCTTAAATAGATTTTTACTGGTTGTTGGTGGTCTGGGAGCAGGCACCGTCTTACGGGGATGGGGTAATGAGGGGATGGCAGCGGGAGAGAAGCTGCAGAGAGGCGTGTAAGACTACAACTCTGCTTCCTGGTCCCAACCCTGGATAGTCACGGTTTGAAAGATTTAATAAAATTGGCCAGATTTCTAGAAATGAGAGCTGCTCCATCCAAAGTGGGATGGATGCCGTCTCTCCTAACAAGACCAGGATTTCCCCAGAAGCTTTGCCAATTATCTATGAAGCCCACCTCATTTTTTGGACACCACTCAGACAGCAAGCCATACTCATGAGGCAATGTCTAGATTTGTTAATAAAGGGTCATAACTCTGATCAAATAGGCCCAACTCATAATATGCATATTACCAAATTATAACAAGGACTTGTACCCAGTCTCACTAAATTTCTCCTAAAATATAAGATGAGTTGATTTCAGAACGCTTATACTCTTTTTGGGACGGACGAACAGACCGAACCGACGGAAATCGCCACGATATAATTCCCAATCAGGCATTCGACCAGCGGGGGATAATTAACTAGAGATCTTTGATCAAGCTCACAAAAGTATACCCCTAATCTGCCATATTAGTTACCTGCATGTATTATATAACTGTGGTAGTCAATGTTTTGTGATAAACCCCTGGAATTATCTATCTGGTCAATGTATGTCCATGTAACTGACAAATATGACACTTTTTAAAAATCCATCAAACAGTTTAGGAGGAGTTGAATATTAAAATATTTACAGACTGACAGACAAAGTGGTTCCTATATACTCACCCACCCCATCCCATTCAAACAAAAATTTGAGGGAGGGGGCAAAAAATACCAACCTCTTCGCAAGTGTTAAGGTCCTGCAAGTCTCCAATCATTTGCTCCACAAACTCTTCAGTCAACAATATCTTAAGACAGACAATAAAATATTAAATAAATGCCTATATTAACAATAACAACAACAAAAAAAAAACAAGGAACATGTAGTTGTGAGAGTGTGAAAGCATGTGCATACCTGAAGCCAGGGGCCGTGGGCTGCATATGGATGTTCTTCAGAAGCAAAGGCTCCCTCAACTCCAGTAGACACAAATGTGATGGCCGTGTCTCCATTGATACTCTTATATGTGAAGTGTCTCCCATGAAGCAGCCGTCCCCTGTCATGTACAACACAATGTCCATCAAAAGTGTCTTTATTTACAGTATGTCAGCCACAACAAATGTGTCTATTTTCTTGTAATACTGAAAAGTTTTCCAAGAGTGTACATTTTTAAATACAGTTAAGAGCCCATGTCTTAAAGATGATTTGAAAGGATCTACTTCAGGCATAATAACAATAACAACAAGAAGAACAAAACTACTGTGTAATGATTAATGTTCATCTCTTTGGCTGACTGAACATTTGGAAGCCAGAGAGTATAACAATGAATATGACATAAATAAAACTTTAGACATTTGAACCAGTTCTGTACAAATTAGCATAAATAATAGGTTCGGTCCACTGATACGGGGAGCTGATGATCTAGTGGTTAAGGCGTTGGGCTTGAGACCAGAAGATCCTTGGTTCAAATCCCAGCCTGACTGGAAAATCACTAAGGGCCCTTGGGCAAGGTCTTTAATCCCCTAGTTGCTCCCAGTGTGTAGTGAGCGCCTTGTATGGCAGCACCCTGACATCGGGGTGAATGTGAGGCATTACAGTGGTCCCTCGCTATAACGCGGTTCACCTTTCGCGGCCTCACAGTTTCGCAGATTTTTTTAGTCCAATTTTGCATGTTCTTTTTTTTTTTTTTAACAGCACATTGTGTTCTGCGTCTTCATCAAGCAGGCCGGTCACGGCACCGCAAAGGCAGAGCACGCGCATTGTGTTCTGTGTGTCTGTTTATAAGAATCTTCTCGCCCGAAGAAAAAAAGAGCGGCAACAACTACCCATAACTGTGTTCTTCACTCAGAAAAAGACACCTGCACCGAAATGTGACTCAGTGGAAAAAGAGCGGCGCCAGGACGAAGAGGCGCGATCAGAGGAACTGTGAAATACTGGTCAGTCACTATTAATAATTTCTTATGTGTCCAACCTCGTAGGTTGATCGTTAAAAATAAATTTGTTAGTTCTAAAAGCCATCATAAGTATTTGTAGGAAAACATTCTATTTTTATTTCTCAAATAAAATGTTTGGGCCTGAAAACAGGTTGGTCTTATTTTTCTACTAAGGTTTGAACTTTGAGAGTGTTTACACACGAGAGGAAAGTGAGAAAATGTTAATGCCTGTTTGAGAAAAGTGTATAAAGTGTGTAGTGAGGGGTTTCACAGCCTTAAAACATCTATAATAATTGTAAAAAATAACGCTGAGTACTTCGCGGATTTCGCTTATTGCGGAATATTTTTAGAACGCAACTCCCGCGATAAACAAGGGAACACTGTACTTGTAAAGTGCTTTGAGCGTATGATGCAGATGGAAAAGCTCTATATAAAGTCGATCCATTTTCATACAAAATAGACAACAACTTGTATTTCTATCGAATAATAGTGCCCCCCACCTAAAAAACACATTTCTGTACAATGTCAATACTACAGATAACTAAAATCAGATTTGTAAGTGTGAAATATCTGATCAGGTCCTGTGCTGGCCTGCCTCTGACACTGTGTTCTGCAGAGCTGACCTCTCAGGAGTCACTCTGAAAACAACCCCCCCCCCCCCCCCCCCTCCTGTTGTTAGAAGAAATAAGCCCAAAACAAGCCCTGACAAACATCAGGCTCGTGCTCATCCCCAGATACCGACACTGATCAGTGTCTACAGCTCTTCCTGGATGGATACTAATCCATCAAAGGTTCGTTCCAGAGCCTCGGCTGGTTCCCACTAGACATGGGTCGATAACTGGTTTCACGGTATACCGCGGTATGAAAAAGCCATGGTATCAAAACCACTAAAATTTTCCGTTATACCATCCCTACGGTAAGAGTGAGTTATGAGAATTCTTGACAGGCAGAGCAGAGGCAGCCGCTGCCGCCCTTTTCCCCGGCGCGTACCTCTGTCTCTGTTTATAAACAGGCAGCTAACATTAGCTAGCTCTGCATCATAGCTGAAGGAGGCGAAGCCTGCACTGAACTTTCCTTCTGTCTCAAACCAAGTCGGCTTTATGGGATTACTTTGGCTACTGATTTAATAGAAAATTTACCTGCTTTTTTGTTTTATTTTCTGTGGAATAGCCCTTCAAACCAAAAACAGTGGTAACAAAGCACCGTAGCTATGACCTGTGTCGGACTCGGAGCGATTCAAGATACCCGCAAAGGACTACATGGAAGGCGTAAAATTTATCCCATCTTTGAAACCACTGAGAAGTACAAGCGGTAGACTTGAGTTGTGCCTGTGGTCGACCAAATTTCTCCCACAAACATGTCAAGAAGGACAAATACATAAATTCCAAGCACTTTGTTGGTGAAGCTGGGCCAAGTATTGAGCATCCGGAGTTCCGGACCTTATTCCAACCACGTTTCTCCCTAAGGAAGTAAGTCATGTTTCCCACGGGGCAGATGCTACATGTCTAAAAGAGCGACTATCAAAATCTCTAAAGTTATCAGTGGTATAGAACTTGTAGCGGTAGACGCTGCGTCAATTAGTGTGCCTGAATCACGCACGCTTCATATGCAAATAGCCTTAATGTTGTTAAAGCACATTTTAAAGCTATACATAATCAGGGCTATGAAATGAAAATTGTGAAATCCGAGGAAAATTCGCAGGGGGTCTGGCCCCCCCCCTGAGGAGCCGGGGTCTAGGGCCTTGTGGGGCCCCAGAAACCAAATTAAATTTTCATCTACTAATACATTTTCAACATCTCCTGGAAGAACAAATCTCAAAATTAGTGCATATTTAAATGACCCTTTATTCAACCTTTCATTTGAACCGTCAATGATCATGCTGAAATAACAGAATATGACATGGAAGTAGGAGCTGGTATGATTTTCCTTTTAATTGTAAACCAAATTATGCATTAACGCAGAACAATTAAACTACATGAAATTCATGAAGACTGAAAAGACTGTTAAACCATGTCAAAAACCCCAGCTAAACTTGTAGGATATTTTAAAAATCATGGTAAAATATCAATAACATACCTTATAGTAAAAAAAAAGCCACACATTCTTGTGTAAATTCCTGTAAATCCACCCAAAGCCACGGTGTCTTTTTTCCCATGAAAAAAGTGTACATTAATAAAAACTCATTTACACTGTTGTGTAAATTCATGTAGCCTAAATTCATTCAAAGCCACAATGTCTTTTTTTTTTTCAATGAAAGAAAGTCTAATGAAAGAAAAAAAGGCACCTAATCTTTTCTGAAATCTGTTTGAACAGCACAATGTTTATTTTCCAGAGAGAAAAAAAAATCTTACCAGTTCGCTTTTCCCGTTTATCTTTCAGGTGTGTTCATGAAGCCAGCAACCATTCCATGGATTCTTGTCCTTATTAAACTTTTTCAAACTGTTTTTCTCGCCATCTTCGCTCTGTCTGATGTCGCTCTGTGACACAGACATGCTGCAAAATTCTTCTTTTAAAAACTTGAAAGTTTTAAAAGTTTGCGATGTCCACATGCTACGTTTAGCTAAGCTTCGCACAGGAGCCACACAGTGTCACCGCAGCAACCAACCAGCCCCACTTTACGACAACTGTTGCAACAGCCAGGCTTTGAGTGGCATTTATTCTCCTTGAAACTCCGCGGCTCCAAGGAAACTGATTTGTATCTGTAACACACAGATCAGTGTCCGCAGACTTATAAAACTTGATGTCGTAAAAAAAGAACGCTTTGCCATAAGCATTTTAAAAACTCAGTAACGATCACGATTAAAGAGTACAACACTAACACCCCACCCCGCCCCCCTCCCCATGATGAAATCCGCGGAGTTTTCACAGCCCTACATAATACCATGAAATTTTTGCACATGGCTATCATACCGTCCAAATCTTATACCGGCCTATGCCTAGTTCCCACTTACAGCTGGGTAGACTGGGACGATGCAAAATTTGTATATCATGATATTTATTTTTGTTTTGTTTTTATTATTTTTTGTTTTAATCAATATTTATCATGATATACAAGTGAATGATTCTGCTTTGAGGAGTATCCTGATAGTGACTGAAATCTGAAGAAAGTAGGGTTCAAGATAAACTTTAGTCTTTTTCTATTTTATTTTGGAAAGCATTTTGTCCTTAAGGTCAGAACATGCTACACTAATAGTAAATGTTTTTAGTGTAGCAGCATACGTGGAGTATTACATACGGGAGTCATTCTTAAACTTGTACTTTGGAAGTATTTAAGTTTTACATTCTCAGGCTTCTTTTAAAGTACTTCAGTTTAACACATGGATTATTTCTGAAAATATATTTACTATAGGGATACTCCAAAAAGTGGGAACTACTTGATGTTGGAGTGGGAAAGAGACTGGAAGAATACCGCAGACAGAGGGGCAGCAGTGCTCCTGACTCCTGGTTGAACTTCAAATGGACACTCTCCAACTGCCGTGTTCGAACCAGCTCATGAGGAACAATAGCTGCTGAGCTGTCGCTCTCCAAGCTGTCTTTTCGACTCCTGAGAACCCGGAGGAAAAAAAAAAGAAAGTGTGGAAAATAAGGAAAAATTTCAGCAGTAACGACTACAATTATACAATTGGCAACATCATTTGTATGCGAAACAAACTGTGCAAGAAGTGATGGATCCCTGGTCTGCTATTACCTCTGTGATGATGATAATGATACTTTAATTAATTAAACAAAACAAACAAACAATAGCAATTGCGCACTATACACTGATTAGCCATAACAATTTGACCACCTGTCTAATACTGTGTAGGTCCCCCTTTTCCCACCAGAAGAGTCTTGACCCATTAAGGCATGGTTTTCACTACACCTCTGAAAGTGTGCTGTGGCATCTTGCAAAAAGCATTAGCAGCACATCATTTTGTTGGATCGGAGAGCACAGGCTAGCCTTCACTGAGGAAAATGGGACGTTCAAGACACTGTTCAGAAGAACAGTGTAGTTTGATTAAAAAGTTGATTGGAGAGGGGAAAACATATACGCAGGCGCAAAAAATTATAGGGTGTTCATCTACAATGACCTCCAATGCTTTAAAATGGACAAAAAAAAAAAAAAAAAGACGTGTGGAAGAAAACGGAAAACAACCATCAAAATGGATAGAGGAATAACCAGAATGGCAAAGGCTCACCCATTGATCAGCTCCAGGATGATCAAAGACAGTCTGGAGTTACCTGTAAGTGCTGTGACAGTTAGAAGACGCCTGTGTGAAGCTAATTTATTTGCAAGAATCCCCCGCAAAGTCCCTCTGTTAAATAAAAGACATGCAGAAGAGGTTACAATTTCCCAAAGAACACATCAACTGGCCTAAAGAGAAATGGAGGAATATTTTGTGGACTGATGAGAGTAAAATTGTTCTTTTTGGGTCCAAGGGCCGCAGACAGTTTGTGAGACGACCCCTAAACTCTGAATTCAAGCCACAGTTCACAGTGAAGACAGTGAAGCATGGTGGTGCAAGCATCATGATATGGGCATGTTTCTCCTACTATGGTGTTGGGCCTATATATCGCATACCAGGTATCATGGATCAGTTTGGATATGTCAGAATACTTGAAGAGGTCATGCTGCCTTATGCTGAAGAGGACATGCCCTTGAAATGGGTGCTTCAACAAGACAATGACCCCAAGCACACTAGTAAACGAGCAAAATATTAGTTCCACACCAACAAAATTAATGCCTCGCAGATGTGAAGAAATCATGAAAAACTGTGGTTATACAACTAAATACTAGTTTAGTGATTCACAGGATTGCTAAAAAAGCAGTTTGAACATAATAGCTTTGAGTTAGTAGCGTCAACAGCAGATCCTATTATTGTGAACACCCCCTTTTCTACTTTTTTTTTTTTTACTAATAGCCCAATTTCATAGCCTTAAGAGTGTGCATATCATGAATGCTTGGTATGATATGTCAGAATACTTGAAGAGGTCATGCTGCCTTATGCTGAAGAGGACATGCCCTTGAAATGGGTGCTTCAACAAGACAATGAGCCCAAGCACACTAGTAAACGAGCAAAATATTAGTTCCACACCAACAAAATTAATGCCTCGCAGATGTGAAGAAATCATGACAAACTGTGGTTATACAACTAAATACTAGTTTAGTGATTCACAGGATTGCTAAAAAAGCAGTTTGAACATAATAGCTTTGAGTTTGTAGCGTCAACAGCAGATCCTATTATTGTGAACACCCCCTTTTCTACTTTTTTTTTTTTTTACTAATAGCCCAATTTCATAGCCTTAAGAGTGTGCATATCATGAATGCTTGGTATGATATGTCAGAATTCTTGAAGAGGTCATGCTGCCTTATGCTGAAGAGGACATGCCCTTGAAATGGGTGCTTCAACAAGACAATGAGCCCAAGCACACTAGTAAACGAGCAAAATATTAGTTCCACACCAACAAAATTAATGCCTCGCAGATGTGAAGAAATCATGACAAACTGTGGTTATACAACTAAATACTAGTTTAGTGATTCACAGGATTGCTAAAAAAGCAGTTTGAACATAATAGCTTTGAGTTTGTAGCGTCAACAGCAGATGCTATTATTGTGAACACCCCCTTTTCTACTTTTTTTTTTTTTACTAATAGCCCAATTTCATAGCCTTAAGAGTGTGCATATCATGAATGCTTGGTCTTGTTGAATTTGTGAGAATCTACTGAATCTACTGGTACCTTGTTTCCCATTAGTCACATAGCACTACTATTATTCTGAACACTACTGTATCGACCACTCCAGACTACTACCATCCCACAACAACTGCAGCTTTGAGGATGCTCTGGGCCAGTCACCCAACCAACCATTTAGACCTTGTCAAAGACACTCAAAACTTTGTATGTCTCTATTTGTCCTGCTTGGAATGCATCAACTCAGAAGACAAATGTTAATTTGCTGCCTAATATATCCCACTCACTGACAGGTGTCACTGTAACAACATAACATCTTTCACTTCACCTGTTATGGCTGATCGTTTATAATGTGCTTGCAACTACAATGAAGCTGCTAGAACACGGAAAATCAACATTGCAGACAGCAGCTGAACTATGAATATCTGCCCACAGTACAGCTGTATCGAGGAACAACCTGTGTTACAAACCGTAAGTAGCGGTAATACTCACTGAGGCCTCTCACTTTGTCGCTGACTGCTGATAGGCGGTAGCACTGACTTGCTGTTTAACTCCAGTCCTTTTCTCAGGGTCTCCCTGATCTGCTCCGTGTCTGACAACACACACAATTTGATCAGCAACAAATTATTCCATCATGCATTGGTGATCGAAAGACTCCAGAACTTCTGTTCATACTCTGCTGTCTCCTGTTGGTTTCAGACTTGTAGTACCTTTGTCCGAGAGCCTCCGTGGCTGTGATCCTATGCAAATTGATCGGCTGTCCTCTTCATCCTCTGGCGGTCGACTCAGATCGTCCCACACACACTTAGCACTAACTCCACTCAGGTTGGAGCCCTCTGTCTCGATACCCTGGTCAACCCGCTCCTGCTTAGATGAGCAACAATGCAATCGTTAACACTAGCTAACACAAAATCTCAATCAGACACGCAAAAACAAGATGCTCCATCAAAACAACAGCTGGTGCTAGATATTTATCAAGAGTATCATAAGTAGGTGATTATATGTTAATATGCACACTGCCAGTCAAACGTTTGACTGGTAGTGTCTGGACATTTATGTCTTGTTGGGAAATGTTCAAGGCTATGAATTGAGACAGACCTGATGGGGAACACCTGAGAAAATTCTCATGCTTGACAATTACAACTAGTAGTCCCAATCCTAAGAATTATACGACATTTAATGATTCACATTTCATTGCACAAGTACTACAGTATTATAATCTATACTATGTTACATGTTTTAAAACTGATGCATTAAAAATATCACAAATATGTCATACACCTCTGGCTGTCAAATTATAACAAAAATAACATTTAATGCAGTTTGTGAAAACTACTAAAGCCTTACTTGTAGATGTGGGTCGATGTCAAAAATCGTTTCTCCCCTCCTCATGTCTGTGATTAGCCAGGGTCCACCAGCACTGTACAATCACCAGGACAATCATCTACATCAGTTACACTCAGCATTAACGTCAACATAAACACAGTTAATAAATCAACAAGTAACTGGAGTGATTACATTCTGCATACAAGATTAGTTCAAGATGGTTGCACTCGCAACACTGAACACAACAGACACAGCTGCCCAGTTATTTTTAAACAAATATGTATATATGCTATAACAGGTCAATGTTGGACTAACCCTGAAGTAAAGTGTTACACACAAACACACACATTGCAGTATATACACTTGACAATTAAAGCAAATCTTATAGAACAGGTACGGTAAGGTACTATAAGTGCATAAATGACGGGTGTACCCTGCATCCGGAAAGTATTCACAGCACTTTACTTTTTCCATATTTTGTGATGTTACAGCTTTATTCTAAAATGGAGTAAATTCATTTTCCCCTCAAAATTCTACTTGCAACACCCCATAATGACCACATGAATCTTTTTTTTTTTTTTTTTTGCAAATTTGCAAAAAAACAAAAACAAAACTAAGAATTCATGTACAGCCTTTGCGCAATACGTTGTTGATGCACCTTTGACAGCAATTACAGTCTCACGTCTTCTAGAATATGATGCCACAAGCTTGGTGCACCTATCTTTGGGCAGTTTTGTCCATTCCTCTTTGCAGCACCTCTCAAGGTTCATCAAGTTGGATGGGGAGCGTCGGTGCACAGCCATTTTAAGATCTCTCCAGAGATGTTCAATCAGATTCAGGTCTGGGCTCTGGCTGGGCCACTCAAGGACATTCACAGAGTTGTCCTGAAGTCACTCCTTTGATATCTTGGCTGTGTGCTCAGGGTCATTGTCCTGCTGAAAGATGAACCATCGCCCCAGTCTGAGGTCAAGAGCGCTCTGGAGCAGGTTTTCATCCAGGATGTCTCAGTACATTGCTGCATTCATCTTTCCCTCAATCCTGATTAGGCTCCCAGTTCCTGCCACTGAAAAACATCCCCACAGCATGATGCTGTCACTACCATGCTTCACTGTAGGGATGACACCTGGCATTTACGTCAAAGAGTTCAATCTTTGTCTCATCAGACCAGAGAATTTTTTCTCATGGTCTGAGAGTCCTTCAGGTGCCTTTTGGCAAACTCCAGGCACGAGTGAATACTTATGTGGATACTCATGTACATGTGATTTCTTAGTTTGTTTGGTTTTTTAATTAAATTGGCAAAAATCTAAAAAAAAAAAAAAAAAAAAAAAACTTCACATTGTCCTTATGGGGTATTCTGTGTAGAATTCTGAGGAAAAAATTAATATAATCCATTTTGGAATAATGTGCAAAAAGTGAAGCGCTGTGAATACTTTCCGGTGCACCGTATGTCATGTCTGCCAAGGCAAACAATATTACATTACACATCAGAATGACATCTTCTGACCATATTAGCTAGCTACATAGAAATTCTGTGAAATGGTCAAATAACTGCATTCTATAGCCATCCATCTGAAAGAGATGCTCAAAAAGCTTGACAATGATGCCTCACATTCACACAAACACCAATGCCTGGGCGCAGTTAAAAAGAAAAGAGAGAGAGAGATTATACTTTACTCTGTGTAACTAAACAACAATCAGGAAAGACTTAAAATAAAAGAGCTATTTTGATAGGGTAGGGATGTACTCACACTCGGACTCCACGCATCAGTTCCAAGATACCTTGACCGTTCCACTGCTGGGCTGCTTGGAGCTCCTCTGTGCAAACGCCAACAATCTACAGTGTTACACATGAGAGAATGAGACTTCAAATCTTGTTACGGTCTGATGTTTTGACTTAATGCAACTATTCCATTTATGGTTAATGTCAACACTTTGGTGTACAGCAGGGGTCACCAACCTTACTTCTGGAGATCACCTACCCTGCTGCAACCAGAGGTGACCAGTCAGTGAAGTCTGGTGTTCTCCACCTCCTGATTGGCTGAGCATAACTTAGCTAAATACCAAGAGCAGGGAGTGGAGCAGGGCAGGGGTAGATGGAAAAAAAATGCAGGGCAGGTGACCCCTGGCGTATATCTGCCTAATCCTGAAATATTAAAAGAGGAGAATATTTCTTCACTGACCTCTACCATACATCTAGATCTAGAGGGCAGGAAAAGAGAGTGCCATTTCTGATGACTTGGTGTCAGAGTATTAAGTTGCTTGTATTACACAGAAATTTTAGTGATGACTCCCAATGAATCATTCATAAAGACAATCCAGACTGCATTCGGTGTGTACATCCTTTGTATCATCTTTACACTATATTTTATCAAAATACGGCCAAGTAGGCTTTTTAAGAGGAGTGAAGTATATTGGCGTCTTTCATTCATTCAGGAACTGCAGTCATCTGCATGTTTTTTAACTTCTCCCAGCAGGAGCTTTCTTTGTCTTTCCCCTTCTCCATCTGTTCCTTTTTTCATCCAAAATCTGACACTGCAAGAAAATTCTCAAAATCACAATAATCTGAACACAGATCACGATGGCAACAGAACAGCGTCACCACCAAACTGGAGAAGACCATTCAGAGCGACCCTGATATACAAATACAACACGATGAGAACACATGACATAACTCTGCAAGCTCTACTGTGTATATCACATAATTTAACTGACCTGGAGAAAGTTCAGTGAGCCAAACGGAGTTTGAATTGGTTGCATCTGTGGGTCTTCTGTTAGCAACATATGCTGGATACGAGATTCACTGTTGTCCAGCGGACTGTGCCAGGATACATGATCACCACTACAAAATGTGTTTTCTGTGAGAGAGAAATAAATTGACAAAGTGAAAAAAGATGTTTAACGTAAGCCCGTTGAGCATTTTTGAGAACAAAGAGTCCTGTTCTACCTCATGCCATCTTGCAATACAATTTCAAAGGCAAGTTAAAACAGCGAAAGGGCACATCATCAGCAAAAGAATAAACTGGTGCATTTTTTTCCTCCAATCAAGAAGAGGAAAAAAGACTGACTCACTCAGTGTTGAGGAAACAATTACAGAATCACCTTATAATCTACATTTTTTTTAAGCAAATACCAGCACAAATTAACAAATGCAAATCAGACTATAATTCAGGGAGAGTGCTTACAGAACTTAACGAGTTATCAACTGAAACAATGTATGGGATTTTACAGTTAAAATATCAAATATGTCACAAAAATTAATGACCAAATACAAGTCAAGTCTAGGAGCTGTGCTTTGCTGCTTTCACAACACAATGGAACCGCCTTGGGTCCTGGATGGCAACCACCCAGGCAGACAACTGGTCCATTCCTAAATCACTAAATTAACCATCTATCTGCCACAGCCAGGTAAAACATGAGCGCCCCCCCTTGGCCTTATCCAGCTACTGGGGTCCTCAACACTCAGGGACCTGCATCTTGGATCATTCAGAGAAACGGGCCATGTGACCAAAATGTAAAAGGTGACGATCGCTCACAATGCAAGTGATGCTCCTCATCCTAGTCTCTCTGAGTAACTGCTCATTTGATACAAAGTCATTCCAGTGGTACGTACCCAAGGATCCTTTGACCACAAAGACAGAGGACTCAGAGACATGTATGTCACTGCCGAGATAAGTGAGTCTCTCTACAAGTTCAACATTTTCATCGCATATACAACCCCTGGCAAAAATTATGTAATCACCGGCCTCGGAGGATGTTCAGTCAGTTGTTTAATTTTGCAGAAAAAAAAGCAGATCATAGACATGACACAAAACTAAAGTCATTTCAAATGGCAACTTTCTGGCTTTAAGAAACACTATAAGAAATCAAGAAAAAAAATTGTGGCAGTCAGTAACGGTTACTTTTTTAGACCAAGCAGAGGGAAAAAAATATGGACTCACTCAATTCTGAGGAATAAATTATGGAATCACCCTGTAAATTTTCATCCCCAAAACTAACACCTGCATCAAATCAGATCTGCTCATTAGTCTGCATCTAAAAAGGAGTGATCACACCTTGGAGAACTGTTGCACAAAGTGGACTGACATGAGTCATGGCTCCAACACGAGAGATGTCAATTGAAACAAAGGAGAGGATTATCAAACTCTTAAAAGAGGGTAAATCATCAAGCAATGTTGCAAAAGATGTTGGTTGTTCACAGTCAGCTGTGTCTAAACTCTGGACCAAATACAAACAACATGGGAAGGTTGTTAAAGGCAAACATATTGGTAGACCAAGGAAGACATCAAAGCGTCAAGACAGAAAACCTAAAGCAATATGTCCCAAAAATCGAAAATGCACAACAAAACAAATGAGGAACGAATGGGAAGAAACTGGAGTCAACGTCTGTGACCGAACTGTAAGAAACCGCCTAAAGGAAATGGGATTTACATACAGAAAAGCTAAACGAAAGCCATCATTAACACCTAAACAGAAAAAACAAGGTTACAATGGGCTAAGGAAAAGCAATCGTGGACTGTGGATGACTGGATGAAAGTCATATTCAGTGATGAATTTCAAATCTGCATTGGGCAAGATGATGATGCTGGAACTTTTGTTTGGTGCCGTTCCAATGAGATTTATAAAGATGACTGCCTGAAGAGAACATGTAAAATTCCACAGTCATTGATGATATGGGGCTGCGTGACAGGTAAAGGCACTGGGAAGATGGCTGTCATTACATCATCAATAAATGCACAAGTTTACATTGATATTTTGGACACTTTTCTTATCCCATCAATTGAAAGGATGTTTGGGGATGATGAAATCATTTTTCAAGATGATAATGCATCTTGCCATAGAGCAAAAACTGTGAAAACATTCCTTGCAAAAAGACACATAGGGTCAATGTCATGGCCCGCAAATAGTCCGGATCTTAATCCAACTGAAAATCTTTGGTGGTAGGTGAAGAAAATGGTCCATGACAAGGCTCCAACCTGCAAAGCTGATCTGGCAACAGCAATCAGAGAAAGTTGGAGCCAGATTGATGAAGAGTACTGTTTGTCACTCATTAAGTCCATGCCTCAGAGACTGCAAGCTGTTATAAAAGCCAGAGGTGCTGCAACAAAATAGTAGTGATGTGTTGGAGCATTCTTTTGTTTTTCATGATTCCATAATTTTTTCCTCAGAATTGAGTGATTCCATATTTTTTTCCCTCTGCTTGGTCTAAAAAGTAACCGTTACTGACTGTCACAATTTTTTTCCTGATTTCTTATAGTGTTTCTTAAAGCCAGAAAGTTGCCATTTGAAATTACTTTAGTTTTGTGTCATGTCTGTGATCTGCTTTTTTTCTACAAAATTAAACAACTGAATGAACATCCTCTGACGCCGGTGATTCCATAATTTTTGCCAGGGGTTGTAGATACACCTTTGATTGCTGAGTTCAGGAAGCCATTAAAACCTTAGTCTTGATCCAGGACAATCTCAAACCCAGACATTCTAATTCCTCAAAGCTTCTCAACTACTACAATTAGAGTATCCATTGATAACAGAAAGATCACAGCATCGACGTCTGCAAAGTCTAGGTCAGCAAACTAAACTAAAGCACCCAAGTCACTGGTTTCCACAACACCACCCAACAACCAGTCCATGCAAGCATTGAACAGCGTAGGAGTCAGAACACACCCCTGACGAACAACAATTTTCACTAGGAAAAAACTCTGTCTCTGCCTCCACTCCATACAACACTCAGTATCTGTGTACAGGTTGTTGATGGTGTCTAGTAGGTTCTTCAGCTTCCCAGACAGCAGTCCGATCAACTGAATCAAATGCTTTGCGAAAATCAACATAGGTAGTGCAAAGAAACACTACCAATTCTCACGGCTGCATTCTACGAGTACTTGCAGGGTTAAAATGCGGCCACCTGTGAAATCAGACTGTTCTGATCATTGTGGAGCAAGTAGCTAGACCTGCATCCTATTAAGAATAATCCTTAATAGCATGCTGGTCTTTTCTTCCAATCTGTAGGAATGATATCTGTCTCCCAAATTGAAACAAAAATGATTTGCAGTGCCAGAACAGCATCTCCAAGCAGAACATCCCAGCAGAAGGATCAGCTTTATACAACTGTTCAAAGTAGCTGGCCCAATGTGACAGTACAGCAGAGGCATCTGTCAGGACTGAACCATCCTCTGCTGTAACTGCAGTGGGACGATGTGTAGGTCTGGAGGAACAAAATGTTTTGATTCCTCTGTAAGCAAATCGAGGGTCCCTAGAACACAAATGGTGTGTAACCAGGTCACAGATTCCTCCAAAAACACCTCCTTGTCCATTCTCAAGGCCATCACAACCTGCTTCCTCAGCTCCCTGTACATCCTAAGATTTCTATCAAGCTGTGCACTATGACTCCTCTGGATGATGTTTAGAGTGTCTTCAGAAATAAAGCACCTCCTCCAATAGACAATGGCAGCTCCACTATATCTTCAGCAACTTTTGGGGTCTGACTGCGGGAGAACTCCCACAATCAGTTTAGATCACAAGTTGTGTCCATGTTTGCAAGTCCTCCAGCCACTGCATGCAAATTCCTGAGGAAGAGCCTGATCTCGGGGTCTGGCCAGATTTAACTTGGGCACTGAGTGAGCAGTAGCGTGCGACACTTCAACTGAATCCTCAGGGAAGCCACAACAAGTCTGTGGTCAGAATTCAAAAACTGGGCACTTCTGTAGAACCTACAGTGCTGCAGAATTCTCTAGTGTTTTCCCACAAGGACATGGCCAATCTCCTTGGCAATACTGCCAGTATTAGAATACCGTGTCTAGCAGTGTATATCTGGACAATGAAACCAAGACCCATTAACTCTAAGACCCCAGCTTCTTGCAAAGTCAAGGAGCAATGCACCATTTTGACCATGGTTGCGAGATCCATGCAGACCAAGGCAGTCCTCATAGCTAGCCCTGTCAGTGCCAGACAGTGGTTGCATTAAAATCACACATGACCAATAAAGTGTTACCTCCTGGACATTCATCAATCACAGAGTGAAGCTGTGAATAAAAGGTCTCCATCACAGAGACATCACTCATCAGAATCGGAGCATAAATCGAGACAAAAGACCCAACATCCAGTGAATGCTCGAGTCTGAGCTTCATAGTACGCTCACTGTCAGGGATAACATTCAAAACCATTGGAAGGAGCTGGTCTGCCCCAGCAATTGCCACTCCCTCCCTACACCGATTGTTGGAATGACAACACCAAAAGTAGGTGTATCCACCCACGGACATCTGGTCACTTTGCACCACAGACTGATTAACTCATTCCATCTGCTCAAAGTGATATTAATCAGTGAAATCACCTGGTAGAGTGGGTGGTTGCAAAGAAAACCTGCACCCTCTTGGCCCTTTCTGGAATGAGCCGAAGACCTCTAACATAAGGTTTCACGTCAGGTAAAGAAGAGATGGCAATCCGTAGCTCAACAGTCACTTTTCTCATTTCATTGTTTGATAACTGGTTTGGTGATGATAAAGACATGTTAGGATGACAATGTACCTTGCCAAACAGGTGTGTCAAAGCTCTTCTACAGGAAAAATAGTCAACATACATCCTGATGGTCAGCAAACAGTTTGGATCTCAATCCAATTGACAATTTGTGATGGGAACTTGAGTCCATGACAAGGCTCCGTTCTGCAAAATTAAACTGTTAATGGCTATTTGAGAAAAGTTGGATCCAGCATGATGGAAAATTTTGTTTTGTTTTGTTTTTTTTGTTTTTTTTGAATCAGTGAAGTCCAAGCCCTAATTTTTTTTTCCACTACTTCATCTGGAAAGAAATACGTCATTAGTTATAGTAATTCAACTGAATGTGTTTGGTGATGGTTTTACGAATCCAGAATGTTATCTTTGATTTGTTTAACTGTGAAGATCCCATAATTTACCCCCCGCCTCCCCCTAACCCAGGGGTTGTTGGATAAGATCACTTTTCATGCGAGGTGAAAAGCAAAGCTGTACTAGACAGAGTTGGGCCTTCTCTGACACGTTTTGACAGCTGAAGACCTATTTCAGAATGATACAGCAAAAATAGATAAACTACACTTTTCCCATGCCACCTTAATGGTTAGATTGAAAGTTGCAGTAAAAGCTAGAAATTCCTGAGGAATTTGCTACAAAATGGAACACCAAAGAAACACATGATATTTAAGTCCCTGTTATGACATGCACAGCTTAAGAAACAATGTGGTTATTGGGCAATGTTTCACATACTTCATGTATTTGCAATGCACTTGCTGTATTACACTGATGTTGTTTTAGCTCTTTTCACACATTTGTCAATGAATCGCTGCATGGTGACATAATTACGGACAAACTCAAAGTTACTCTTTGTAATATTTTTGCCTTTATCATTTTGCAATACTTTCACCTAACTTTTTCTTTGTTCGGTTCACATCACTATATAAAGCCTCTACAAATAAACTGCAGATGCAGCTGAAACAGACTCACAGCTGTACTGCTTCAAATGAAGCAAATGCAAAACACTGACTGAACAGAGGATGTGGTTGCATATGTAGTCACTTGACACCCAAAGAACACTGACATGAATCGATATGAAAACAGGTATGTGTTCACAGTCATACAGTCGTTAGGCCAGACTTTTTTTATTTTATGGTTTACGGACCCGCCGACACGATTTTTGGCATTTTAAAATAAATTTAAATTCGGATTTTAGTTTTTTTTTTGTTTTGTTTTTTCCTGCCGACACTAAATGCTCCGTCATGGCCAGTGATAAATGAAAAATAAATTCCGTTTGCCATTTTGCACTTTAGGGCCTTTCACACCGGATGCAAAGCATTATTTTCAATGAGACGCGTTACTTTTTTAGAGGCGTCGAAAGCCGAGCTAAAGCGAAGCTTCTGACGGGAGTGCGCATTGCCGCTTGTCGACAGGCTGACATGGTCAAAGTTCAACCCAATCCAACTTTCGCCGCTCTGAGCTGTGACGTAGCTTCGCGCCGTCCAATAGGAACGACGCGTCGGGCCAAAACACGGAAGACTAGTGGCAGAAACCACTGATCTGTAGAAATGTGTCACAGGACTGCTTATTTATAGAGCAGTTTTCTGAAGAAAAATCCTTCCAAATGTTTTTTTTGTCAAAATTTATGATTACTGTAAAAAAAAAAAGTTTAGAACACTTGTAATTAAAATAGCTAAATAAATAAATAAAAGGTTCTTTAGAAACCTTTCTTCATCTGTGTCAAGGATTTTATATAGTTCATGCTTATATTATCATTTATTTCCTTTTATGACTACGTGTACTTTTCCTCTTTGTGAGAAGAGGAGGTTTTAAAAAGAAAGACTTGTTGTCTGCATTCTTCATAATTGAGCAAACTATTTTTCATTTTGCATAAGTGCCTTATCCTGTTTTTGACAAGCCACAAGGCTCATGTTGCAGGAATGGAAGGTTCCAGCTGCTACCTTGCCTTGCTATCTCCCTCATGCAGACATGACTCATGTGTAACCTCTCCCTGACTGTCCTTGTTTGTTTTTTCTCATGTTGGTGAACTAAATAAAAAGCCGAGCCAGAGGAGGAGATTTTAGGAGAGCTTTGGAGCTGAGGACTTACAAGCTGCTACTGCCTGCTCCTACTCTCCTCCTCTGCGCAGAGCATAAAAGATATTTGCCTCTCTCTGACTGGTTTCTTTACAGTGTCTGTGCCTCTCATTTCTTTAAAACAGGGTGCAAACCCAACAGCTTTTTCCTGGCGCCCAACGTTGGGCGTCGACAGATCTTCTCGAGCGAACAGAGGAAGACGCACCGCTGACAGCGCGCACTGAAGAAAGTCCTGAGGAGTGTATTCTCCATCGGGCCGGTGACCATAGACGTCCACCTCCGCTCGCCGTAGTAGATTGACGACGCCTCCGAACCAAATGAGAGGCAGACACTGTAAAGAAACCAGTCTGGCCTTAACCATGACTGCATACGACACCTCACATTTTTGCTCGGTGATGCAAGCTGCTCTGAGCGAGCAGTTGAGTACTCTGCATGGCAACATCTTACAAGTGTGTGAGAGAATGAGTGAATGTGATCATAAAGAGCTTTGAGAGTTTGCATCAGATAGACCATGGCTGCTATATAAATATAGTCTATATACCATTTAAAATGAAAAAGTAAACCTGTCAATTGTGATCATCAGGTTACACACCACAGCCAAATATTGTAAAGTCCACCGAAGCATAAAATTTTGGGCTACGTTAAAAACAACAACAAGCCACACACATATACAGGCCTCTCAAAACTCCAGTTACTGAGAGAGTGTAACTCACTCACAAACATGAGCTCAACAACTGACCCAAATGGAATGTGGAGGGTTTTTCCCCCCACTGCGACAAAACCTTGAAAGGTGCCAGGGATTGCAATGGTGTCACCAGCGCTCACGAGAAGGTGTTTCTGAATGTCATCTGCAGGATTACAGTCTACACAGGTATTCAGAAACATTAAAAAAAAAACAAAAAAAAACCACACAAAATACAGGCAAAGCAGCAAAACTAGATTTCCATTTAAGGAAGACTTCTGCCTAGGAGGTAACATGCACCCAGTTCAGATTTGCTGAAAGAGAAAAGCAAGGGGAAGATGGCCAGGAAACAACAGCCATTTTGCTCCAGGACCCAGCCCACCCACGTGGAAATTGAGACCAGCTGGAGAGCAAAGAGGCTCTGGGTGTGGAGGAAAGTCTGGAGAGAATAGATCTCTTCTTTGTCTGCGCGGCCTTTAAATACCCCTCCTTTGTCAAATACAGTATCATATGTCATTATACGAATGCGCACTGCAGATGGACACACACTGGCACAGGATGTTGGGACCTTAGTGCACAGCAGTTTCTTCCAAGTAAAGTGTACACATTCAGAAACAAGTCAACAGCAAGACTGAGTGACTGAAACCGTTCTGAATATAGCAAACTCATCTTTTATGCATGTTTGCCTATATCGCTGATGACAGGCTACCTTGACAAAAGCAGCTGTGCATCAACACGACTACACAGCAATCATTTTCAACTCTTAACACACTGCACCTGCAAAAACAAAAAAAAAAATTTGCTAATAGATAAACACTGCAGGGCTCCAAGGCTAATTTCAGATGTTATTAATTAAACAGCTATTTTATTAAGTGTGTCTTCCTTAAAATGTATAAGTCAAAGGAAATTGTTTTCGGAGACAAAATTTATTGTTTAAACCTGCGACTACATTCAGGCTAACAGATAACCCCTAAACATTTAGAAAGCAACTTGTTACTAGACCTAAAAAAAATATAGCTAAATAGTAAATATATAAATTGTGATGTAGGATTGCATATGTTCAATTACATCTTTTCTAAAAATACCTGTTAAAACACATCATCCCTTAAAATATCACCAACGGCTGTTCAATTTATAGTTTACCAGCTGTTACACCCCTATTCCACAAACTGCCATTCAACTACAATCTCCCACAATCCAAAAAAATTGCAAAAACAGGATGAAACTGCTTAATCTGTCTTAACGCTTAACAGACTGGCTTATTAAATGCATACCTGACAACCCGCCAGAAAACAAAAGTAAGGAGCTGTGTCCTCATCAAGGGTCGCAACAAACGCTACTTTGGTTTCAAATTTTTACCTCAACAGAGCACGATCAAACAAGTTTCAAGCTGTACTGACTACGAATACCTTTTAAAGATGTTCAAATATGACTGAAGCTGCTAAGACTATGAACACCTGGAAGTTAACGTGCACTCGTGACATTTCTGCAAATCAGGATGAAATATTTGCAGGGCTGTGAATTGAAAATTCACAGGGGGTCGAGCCGGGGTTTAGGGCCTGAGGGGTCCCAGAAACCAAATTACTTTTGTATCTAATGATACATTTTCAGCATCTCCTGGAAGAAAAAATCTCAAAAGAAGTGCATATTTAAATGATCCTAGATTCAACCTTTCATTTAAACTGTCAATGATAATGTTGAAATAACAGAATATGACGTTGAAGTAGGACCTGGAATGATTTTCCTTTTAATTGTAAACCAAATTCTGCATTAAGTCAGAATAGTTAAACTACATGAAATTCATGAAGACTGAAAAGACTGTTAAAGCATTTCAAAAACCACAGCTAAAGCTTGTAGTATATTTAGAAAAGCATGGTAAAATATCAATAACGCACCTTACAGTAAAAAAGTCACATATTGTTGTGTAAATTCCTGTAACTCCACAGTGTCTTTTTCTCATGAAAAAAACTCTACATTAATAAAAACTCATTTACATTCTTGTGTAAATTCATGTAAATCCATTCAAAGCCACAATGTATTTTTCCAAAGAAATAAAGTCTAGATTAATAATAAAAAAGGAGTCACATAATCTTATCTAAAATCCTGTTTGAACAGCACAATGTTTATTTTCCAGGGAGAGAAAAATTCTTACTGTGTTTCCTGATGGCACAGTTCGCTTTTCCTGTTTCTTTTATCTTTCAGGTGTGTTCATCAATCAATCAATCTTTTTTTTATATAGCGCCAAATCACAACAAACAGCTGCCCCAAGGCGCTCCATATTGCAAGGCAAGGCCATACAACAATTATGTAAAACCCCAACGGTCAAAACGACCCCCTGTGAGCAAGCACTTGGCTACAGTGGGAAGGAAAAACTCCCTTTTAACAGGAAGAAACCTCCAGCAGAACCAGGCTCAGGGAGGGGCAGTCTTCTGCTGGGACTGGTTGGGGCTGAGGGAGAGAACCAGGAAAAAGACATGCTGTGGAGGGGAGCAGAGATCGATCACTAATGATTAAATGCAGAGTGGTGCATACAGAGCAAAAAGAGAAAGAAACAGTGCATCATAGGAACCCCCCAGCAGTCTACGTCTATAGCAGCATAACTAAGGGATGGTTTAGGGTCACCTGATCCAGCCCTAACTATAAGCTTTAGCAAAAAGGAAAGTTTTAAGCCTAATCTTAAAAGTAGAGAGGGTGTCTGTCTCCCTGATCTGAATTGGGAGCTGGTTCCACAGGAGAGGAGCCTGAAAGCTGAAGGCTCTGCCTCCCATTCTACTCTTACAAACCCTAGGAACTACAAGTAAGCCTGCAGTCTGAGAGCGAAGCGCTCTATTGGGGTGATATGGTACTACGAGGTCCCTAAGATAAGATGGGACCTGATTATTCAAAACCTTATAAGTAAGAAGAAGAATTTTAAATTCTATTCTAGAATTAACAGGAAGCCAATGAAGAGAGGCCAATATGGGTGAGATATGCGCTCTCCTTCTAGTCCCCGTCAGTACTCTAGCTGCAGCATTTTGAATTAACTGAAGGCTTTTTGGGGAACTTTTAGGACAACCTGATAATAATGAATTACAATAGTCCAGCCTAGAGGAAATAAATGCATGAATTAGTTTTTCAGCATCACTCTGAGACAAGACCTTTCTGATTTTAGAGATACTGCGTAAATGCAAAAAAGCAGTCCTACATATTTGTTTAATATGCGCTTTGAATGACATATCCTGATCAAAAATGACTCCAAGATTTCTCACAGTATTACTAGAGGTCAGGGTAATGCCATCCAGAGTAAGGATCTGGTTAGACACCATGTTTCTAAGATTTGTGGGGCCAAGTACAATAACTTCAGATTTATCTGAGTTTAAAAGCAGGAAATTAGAGGTCATCCATGTCTTTATGTCTGTAAGACAATCCTGCAGTTTAGCTAATTGGTGTGTGTCCTCTGGCTTCATGGATAGATAAAGCTGGGTATCATCTGCGTAACAATGAAAATTTAAGCAATACCGTCTAATAATACTGCCTAAGGGAAGCATGTATAAAGTAAATAAAATTGGTCCTAGCACAGAACCTTGTGGAACTCCATAATTAACTTTAATCCGTGAAGAAGATTCCCCATTTACATGAACAAACTGTAATCTATTAAACAAATATGATTCAAACCACCGCAGCGCAGTGCCTTTAATACCTATGGCATGCTCTAATCTCTGTAATAAAATTTTATGGTCAACAGTATCAAAAGCAGCACTGAGGTCTAACAGAACAAGCACAGAGATGAGTCCACTGTCCGAGGCCATAAGAAGATCATTTGTAACCTTCACTAATGCAGTTTCTGTACTATGATGAATTCTAAAACCTGACTGAAACTCTTCAAATAGACCATTCCTCTGCAGATGATCAGTTAGCTGTTTTAGAACTACCTTTTCAAGAATTTTTGAGAGAAAAGGAAGGTTGGAGATTGGCCTATAATTAGCTAAGATAGCTGGGTCAAGTGATGGCTTTTTAAGTAATGGTTTAATTACTGCCACCTTAAAAGCATGTGGTACATAGCCAACTAACAAAGATAGATTGATCATATTTAAGATCGAAGCATTAAATAATGGTAGGGCTTCCTTGAGCAGCCTGGTAGGAATGGGGTCTAATAAACATGTTGATAGTTTGGATGAAGTAACTAATGAAAATAACTCAGACAGAACAATCGGAGAGAAAGAGTCTAACCAAATACCGGCATCACTGAAAGCAGCCAAAGATAACGATACGTCTTTGGGATGGTTATGAGTAATTTTTTCTCTAATAGTTAAAATTTTGTTAGCAAAGAAAGTCATGAAGTCATTACTAGTTAAAGTTAATGGAATATTCAGCTCAATAGAGCTCTGACTCTTTGTCAGCCTGGCTACAGTGCTGAAAAGAAACCTGGGGTTGTTCTTATTTTCTTCAATTAGTGATGAGTAGAAAGATGTCCTAGCTTTACGGAGGGCTTTTTTTATAGAGCAACAGACTCTTTTTCCAGGCTAAGTGAAGATCTTCTAAATTAGTGAGACGCCATTTCCTCTCCAACTTACGGGTTATCTGCTTTAAGCTACGAGTTTGTGAGTTATACCACGGAGTCAGACACTTCTGATTTAAAGCTCTCTTTTTCAGAGGAGCTACAGCATCCAAAGTTGTCTTCAATGAGGATGTAAAACTATTGACGAGATACTCTATCTCCCTTACAGAGTTTAGGTAGCTACTCTGCACTGTGTTGGTATATGGCATTAGAGAACATAAAGAAGGAATCATATCCTTAAACCTAGTTACAGCGCTTTCTGAAAGACTTCTAGTGTAATGAAACTTATTCCCCACTGCTGGGTAGTCCATCAGAGTAAATGTAAATGTTATTAAGAAATGATCAGACAGAAGGGAGTTTTCAGGGAATACTGTTAAGTCTTCTATTTCCATACCATAAGTCAGAACAAGATCTAAGATATGATTAAAGTGGTGGGTGGACTCATTTACTTTTTGAGCAAAGCCAGTGACAATTCTACTGATTATTGTCCTTGTCATACTTTTTCAAACCGTCTTTCTCGCCATCTTCCATCTGTCTGATGTTGCTCCGTGACACACACATGCTGCAAAATTCTTCTTTTAAAAAATTGAAAGCTCTGTAACTTTGCAATGTCCACATGCTATGTTTAGCTTAAGCGTCTCGCAGGAGCCACACAGTGTCCCCACAGCAACCAACCAGTCGCGCTTTGCTAACCCTAACCCTGATAACAGCCATGCTTTCTGCGAAGTTCCGCAGATCCGAGGACACTGATTTGTATCTGTAACACACAGATCAGTGCCCGCAGACTTATAAAACTTGCACGATGTCGTAAAAAAAGGCAACGCTTTGCGATAGACATTTTAAAAATTCAGTGAAGATCACAATTACAGAGTACAACATAACCCCCCCCCATCCCATGATGAAATCTGCAGAATCCCTCTGATCTGTAGAGTTTTCACAGCCCTGTTTTTGAACAGTTCAAAAATTTGACCCCGATTTCAAATCTGGTGCCGATGACGGTCGTAACTATTATGTATACCAAGGTTGTTCAAGATTGACATAGATGGATCAAGAAGTCGCTACGATGCTTCAAAACATTCTGATTTGCTATTCGGGATGAAATGGGGAAGAGCGGTGCTTTGTGAAAGAGCCCCATTATACCCCTTCCTGACGGACATCTACACCACCCGCTGCCTCAGCAGAGCTCAGAACATCAAGGACAGTTCACATCTCGGCTCCCAGCTGTTTGACCTGTTGCTCTCTGACAGGCGCTACAGGTGCATCAAAGCAAGGACAAACAGACTAAAAAACTGTTTCTTTCCAAGAGCCATCACTACCCTGAACTCTCACATGCAATGACTCCAGCCATCAAAATAAGGTACAATGTGCAATATATGTGTCACTGTCACCGCTGCTCTGCTTTAAACAGTACCTCGATATTTATTCATCCCATGCAATACAATCATCTTATATTCTTATCTTATATTTGCACTTAGAGATTTTCATTGCACTGTCCTGTAGGACTTTATACTTGTAACTACTTATACTTTTTTTCACTTTATCTGTTTGCACTGAAAAGGGAGAAACTCTCTCCAATCTCATACATTTTGTGTAATGACAATGAAGAGCATTCTATTCTATTCTAAAAAGATTAGTGTGAATACTGTTATACACAGACATGAAAGAGATTCTTACCTGACTGGAACACATAGCGAGCCAAGCCTTGCATGAGCTCTCCTGGCCATGTAGGTGGTGCTGTCTCACCTGCCTCTCTTTTGAGTCTGAAAGTGAGTTCAAAGCCAAACCCACTGGGTCCCTCTGCACCTGTGAATCTGATACATACAAAGAAAGCAGAACTTGTGTCATAAAGGCATTGCATCCAGGACTATAGGTGGACTTCCAGCATGGAGATAATGTCTTTTTTTTGGGGGGGGGGGGGGTGATGGGACTGGCACTGTAACCCCTGTAAAACATCCTTGACACTGGAAAAGATCTCACTTTTACACTTCATGAGAATAACTGTGCTGCTGCTTCCCTACAAATAACAGCATGCATTCTGGAGGGGATTGGCAAAAGTCATTTGGATCCTCATTCCAGGGGTGGGAGGAGCCTTAGAATGCACCAGTGATAGTCTTGTCTCTAGAGGGTGGCCAGTGGTGCAGTGCTGAGGGGTCGGCCACTACACAGTATTGCCGAGCTCCAAACCTGAGACGCCTAATAAAACTGGGCACGTGAAACATCATTTTCCTTTCACAAGGATGGTCATCATTAACTGCTGTCAAAGAAACACCAAAAGCTCTACATGGCAATGCTCTACATGCTCGTTCCACTTGACAATATACTGAGGGAGTGGCAGTTGTTCTTGCAGACTGACTCCTTTCAGCAGTCACAGACAGCACCCCTGCCAATGAGCCTATTATGAGGCTCAGGTGCTCTCTGGGTGTCTTTTCTGCTCTCACTGTACTCTCCATCTGTAGTAGGGATGGGTATCAATAAGATTTTTATCGATATCGATACCATTATCGATTCCGCTTATCGATCCAATTCCTTATCGATTCCCTTATCTATACCTCTTGTGAATTTTTTGTGTACTTACAGGTTTTCTATCTGTTTTATTCTTTTACTTCTGTTTTTAATTATGTATTTTAAAAATTTTTTTATTTATTTATTTTTTTATGTTGAACTGTTTTATGTGAGGCGCCTTGAGACGGCTTTTGTTGTGATTTGGTGCTTTATAAGCCGATTAAATTGAAATTGAACAACATTTTATTGAGTCTTAAAGTAAATAAATATGAAACTGGCCACTGGATCCTTAAACTTTGGACATAATAAACTCTACATGGTGGATCCTTGATCTCTGGACATAAATAGAAATAAAGAAAATCTGTAGTTTTTGTCAAAAGCATTTCCTTTCAGACATTATTGGCATGAATGTCTTTCCATACGTCTGAGCTGAGCTCTTACAGCCTGCTGTGCTGCACGTCAGGATGGAATTTATAAAGAATGCAGCATGTCTCATTTTGGGAGGAAAAAAAACATTTTAGTCAATTGTAGTTTCTTGTCTGTATTACAACGTTTGTAAGAGGTGTCATTTTATTTAAAGTGGCAATTCGTTTTGAAGTTATTAATTCTGACCGGACTCTGTCTCAGTAGAGAGCCGCGCAACGTTTGGAGCTGTGCCAACGGAACGGAGGATAATTCTCGTTTCTTGACTGCAACAAGATATGAGTCCCAGTTCGTGACTTCAATCTACACAAAAGTGACTCACGATATTTTAATGGCTTTGAGAGGGGTTAAGACGCGGACTTGCCGTTTCTGAAGAGCAGCGAATCAAAGAACCAACGAGCGAGCGGCTCAAAGCACTGTTTCATTGGTTAACGCTGGTTCATGCTTCAAACTGGTGTCGCGCTGCAGAAACGGTTGATTACAGAGCTGCTGCAGGGTCTGTAATCAACATAGAGCAATGATCATTTTCCCAACAAACACCCTCAAAAACAACGGCCGCTCTGAAGGACCGATAAGGGAATTGTTAAGCAAAAAGGCTATTGATATTGGTGGATCGAATCATTTCTTAACGATACTCGAAAAGAACCGGTTCTCGATACCCAACCCTAATCTGTGATGAGTGATATCTTGGTGAGGAAGGCTTACAGCCTCACTCTGTGATTGATGACTGTCCTAGGTGTGACACGCCTCTGTTCACAGTGCGACCAGAGACATTGATGGGGCTGGCAAGAAAGACTACCAGTTCCCACGTTTGGCATCCATGGTGAAATTAGCTCAATGATCTCTGACTTCCCAAACGTTAAGAGGCTACAAGTTGCTGGATTCTGGTTCCAGCATCCGGGGCAGTACTGGTGGTGTAGGCAAGGAGATCCATGTTCTTGCGGGAGGCCAGTGGAGAATCCTGCAGAACTGCAAGATCTATAGAAGTGACCAGTTTATGGATGCTGTCCACATTTTTGTAGTTTACCAAACATTTGAGCTGACATCCAACAGACTGATATCTGCTTGATGTCCCAGATTTAATCACTATCGATTTTATGATCAGCCTGGTTTACACGCAGTCTATGTGAAAGACTTGCAAACACAGATGCAACAAATGATCCAAATGTAATGTGGGAGTTATTTTGTAACAAGACTGTGAACGCTGCCAGGGAATGCACTTGTGTCACCAGTATTCACAGGTGTTCCATCTCGCAGTGCACTACAGATATCATCCAGAAAATTTGGACTGCATTGATTGGCAGGCTGTACCAAGATCTTTGCACATTTCTGTAAGTCTTGTGTGGTATCGGAATTCCAATATGGTCCACTCAGCAGAAGTGGACCAATTCAGGTATGCGCAAAAGATATGCATCTAGCATTTGTATAATCAATAATGTTGTTTTAAGCTCATTATAACAAGGCACTTCTCAGTGAGGTGTTGCGTATTTTGAAGTTTCTGATAAAAAAAAAAAAAAAAAAAAAGCTTAATAAAATGTAACAAAATGAAAATGGCTACAAAGACAGGTACAGGACACATATGCTAAAATTGAATTCTACAGGTAGGGTATGAGATGGACAGAGCTACAACAAGCTTTTGTATGCACAGAGGGAAGAATTCGAAGTCACTTATGGGCCTGTCACACCTTAACGATTTAGCTAGCATATCCCGACTTATGAAATATTTGGCAAATACGCTGTTGTAGTTAAGAGCACGATGAAGCACGCTGGTATATGTCACAGTACAGCGAGATCATCAAAAAAAGTTTGAGCATGCACAATATTTTCGACATATGCTCAAACATACGGCTCATGCGTCCTGCATACGCAGGCCATAAGTTGTAGGTAAGTTATGTGATTATTCTTACTTGTAAGTTACCCATAAGTCGAAATACATCGAGATAATGTCTAGCGTACCCAAAACGTATTTCTAACCTATGAGTAATGTGTTTTGAACCTATGTGTAACTTATATCAAACTTATCTCCAACGCATATTCACGTATGTAGACATATTTTACCCTAACCCATCCTTTACACTAGTCTGCGCATGCACGAACCCGGTGTCGCAGTCTGATTGGTCCCCCTGCCTTCACTGTGCAAGCATCATGACGGAGCATTAGCAACAATTAAAATTATCGCCTCGTTTCTGCTTAAAACTGACTTTACAATGATTTAAGAGATTTCACTTTGTCATCTGATGGTTAATAACATTATTCCCTTTGATCGGTAGAGAGTCAGACTCAGAGAGTCAGTCTCAGATGTACTGGTGTCGCACTCTGACCTGTCTTTTATTATGAAATAATGCTAAATTTATGTGGAAATGGTTGTTGTACACAAGCTTCAGAGATGTGTCGCTGAGATAGATGATGATTGGACTGCAGTTTTAAGCAGAAACGAGGCAAATCACTGCTGATGCTCCGAAATGACACATGCACAGTGAAGGCAGGGGGACTGATCAGAAGTGGGGACCGTTCTGACTGCGACACCAGATGACCACAGAACTTACTGAATGTGACTACGTTTACATGCAGCCAATAACCCTTTCATAACCTGAATATTAGCAATAACCCGCTTGCGCACAGCCATGTAAACACCCGCAAAAACCAGAATATGCTCATATTCTGGTTTTTAAAAACCCGAATATGACCCCTGGGATACTCCTTGTCTAACCCAACTATCAGGTCATATAAACGCGCATCAGAATATCCCCATAGAAAGGAACATTATTTTGTGTTCTGTGCATGTCCTATCCACAAGGACTCTTGGTCTTTTGAGTACGGCAACTACTTGTATGCAGCGCACGCAACCCACCGGACACCACAGAAGCAGAAGTAAACAAGCATGGGGAAATCCAGATGCGGCAGCACAGCACCACACTTTTGGAGCGAGGAGGACGAGTACTTCATTAGTATCGTGAAAGACATGAATATAATGTCTTTCATTGACGGTAGAAAGTACCGAGATAGCGACACTTACAAGAAGGTGGCCGAAAAGTTACACGAAGCAGGATTTGCACAAACGCCAGACCAAATCAAGCACCGGTGGAAGACATGCGTTGTTGTTTAGATGGGATAGGGATATTCCAAATGATACCAATGGCCATGTATACAGGAGTAACTCTGTCTGCTTAAGCACGTAAACGGGTTATTCCTAATGATTCAGAAACCAGAATATTGATTTTATCCCGAATATTAATGGCGTGTAAACGTAGCCTGTGTCAGCTGCCGTATAATGGCATACTGACATACATATTCAACACAGCCAGTGCATTCATCAAATTTTTTATAAGTTGGCATGCCTTGTCTAAATCATCAAGGTGTGACAGGCCCATTAGCCTTTGGGTTAATGTTAATGAATCTTACAGCATAGGAACTGTCACGTGAAGACGATCACCCAATCAGATGAGTTCCATCTCCCATACCTGTAGCCAGTGTCAACACATAAGCTTTGATTTGCAAGGTGTAAGGCTACTTTTGTTTTATCCCAAAGCAAACAGAAACAACCTATTTTAAGCATTCATCCTCTGTATGAATCAAAGCTCTAACAGTAGACTACTTACTCGTGGACCCTATTGTCACCATACAGGTCGCTGAGTCCAAAGCTGACATAGTGCCAGTGCTCCTGGATATCCTGGGATGGACAGCCCGTATTTCTATACATACTGATGTAGTCTAACGGATCCGGACCACCTAACCTGCGAGAAGCATCAAATGAAAACATTGTCACTCAGTGGACTGTGTACTCGTGTCTGACCTGACGATGCAGAACCACTGTTGAAATGCATTTAAATGTACTTTCGTTAAATAAATATGGTTCATTTCGTCAAAACTGAGTAGTATTTTGGCTTTTTCGTGCGGCTATAATCTTAGCTTGGCAGCTGACTAGCTGTCGCTAAATAAACATGGCTCATAAAACCAGCGTCAGGTCACCATCATGATTATGGACCTACCAGTATTTTACAATAGCTGTAACCTGAAGCGGGTTAGCCTGTTCGGGATAAAGTCGCCGGCATTCTCCGTAGATCGCTTGCAATCCGGGTGGAAACAGCGGCACTAGCCCGTGGGTTTGAGCACCGCTGCTAGGCCTTCCTTCATCCATACTACGGCCTTCAACAAAAGTACTGTCTTTAAAAACAACCTGAACACAGTTTTTTCTTCTGTCACGTAGAAAAGAAAATCAATTAAAAACGTACATAACGAAATTACAAAATTTCCGTACGGGGCACTCTGTATAAACAAGCTTATCTTTCATTCCAATCTGTGTGTTACTTCAGCACAGACAACACTCTGAGGTAAACGCTCTGCCTTAACGTGTTGCCAGATCTCACACCAGAAAGAAGCAACCAAGCCCAAAACGTACAGTCCATGAGCTCCATGAAGTGCAAAACAGGCAACAGCACAAAACTGATTTGTTTTGTTTGTTTGTTTGTTTATTTGTTTTGCCTAGATATTCCAAACTATATCTATACCCATACTCCAAAATTAACAAATACAAAATACAATAACAATAATAATAACAATAGCAAAAATCTTTGTGCAAGTTCACAAATTATTCTCCCACCACACACACACACACACACACACACACACACACACACACACACACACACACACACACACACACACACACACACACACACACACACACACACAATATTTTGGAACTCAAAAACATAATAATTAAATGTACCAAAATTAATATCAACATTAATATGCCATGTGTAGTGCAGGTAGCTCAGTGGAATGAGGAGTTGGCATACCAATGTGTTGACCTTAGTTTGATTCCTGGTCTTGTTATCTGGTATGGTTGACTCCTGAGCGCCTCCCTAGGGAGGTGTTCCAGGCACATCCATCTGGGAGGAGACCCCGGGGAAGACCCAGGACTAGGTGGAGAGATTGCATCTCCATACTGGCCTGGGAATGCCTCAGGATCCCCCATTCAGAGGTGGTCAGTGTGACCTGGGAAAGGGAAGTTTGGGGTCCCCTGTTGGAGTTTTGCCCCCACGACTTGAACCCGGATAAGCGGTTGAAGATGAGTGAGTGAACGAGTGAGGTATAAATGAAATTAAAGCAACTGCAACAATATGTGTGCAACTTTGCAAAAATAAATAAATAAATTACCCCAAATTCATAAAAAATTCTTCATTGCTTACGCAATCATTTTGGAACTCAAAAACATAATAATAAAATGTCACAAAATTAATATCAATATTAATATGCCATGTGTAGAGCAGGTAGCTCAGTGGGATAAGGAGTTGGGATACCAATCCACCGACCTTGGTTTGATTCCTGGTCTTGTTACCTGCCTGTGAGCATGGGACAATAAACTTCACCTGTCCAACCAAAGTCGCTTATAATAAGTACACCTGGCAACATGCAATACATACGTAACCACCGTCACAGAGTGACGGCGAAAAATAGCCAATCACGGTAGGACTTTAATTATAATATGTTTAATAATTTCTTATTTAAAATCATTAATCATTTATATATTCAATAACTTATTATTTTAAATTATTCTTAATAATTAATAATTATAATTTTGAATATATATATAATTATATACAGTATATTTCCTGTGCCATGCCACAGCTAAGCTTCATGAAAATCAGTCCAGTAGATATTTTTTTGTTTGTTTTCCATATTCCTACTAACAACCAACCAAATACAGATGAAGGCACATCACTGGTTATTGATTAATTACTTAATATAAATAGGTGATGTCTGCTTCATTCCACACTGATGTTGATGTTGAATAATGTGTGAAAAGTGTATTTAAACTTTTTTTTTCAGTAGAAATGACACTCAATACTATTTTCTTTGCAATAGATGGCTTGGTAAGAATTGCTCTCTCTCCCTCTCTAAATGTCACACGTGGTGACCTGAAAAAGAGCTGCTCTGATGAGTCATGTGCCGCGTAATCTGTCTTGAACCTCTTTAACACTTACATAGAGATGGAGTTTCATCTTAAACAAGCCCTCTAATTACATGGCGGTAAGTAAGCCCCTTTGGCTGCCCCCGTCTTTTGCACTCGGGGTCACCACAGCAAATCCAAGGTGGATCTTCAAGTTGAATTGGCACAAGTTTTACGGCGGATGCCCTTCCTGACACAACTCCACATAACATGGAGAAACGTGGCAGGGGTGGGTTTGAACCGGGAACCTTCCCAGTTCAAAACTAACCACTTGGCCCCCACTCCTGCCCCCTAATTACATGTCGGCATGCGTTAGAAATCCTCTTGCGGTCTTAACGCCTGAAACAGCCTGCTTTGAACATTTGTATCATATGTAACAGAAGTCCGTCTGGCTTCCTGTCTTGTGTGAGACACACCTTCTAATCCAGTCTGTGCCACACACCCACATGGACTATTGAAGAAAGAAAGAAACGCCCCTTACTGAAAGGAAAGAGGGCGTGGCCACCAGCAGCACTTCTCCATTTAAAGCAGCAGGTCTTTTATTTTTTTCTCACCTCGAGACCTGAAAAAGTTGCCCTCTTTAAGGATACATCACCTCAGTATGCATGATGTATAGTTGGCTGTAAATTTTAATATCATTTTTCGAGACACCTGATGACTAAAAATGTGTGATAGGACCCCTTTAAAGCATATGCTAGTGTACTGAAATTAAGTTTAGTTTGTTCTATGATGTCATTACGGAACAGAAAGGGATGTTAGCTGTCATGTTCATAATTTTATCATCTTTGTAACCGCTGTCTTGATGACTATATGACTTAACTCAAACCTGGAGATGTTTGGCCTAAATATGTCACATTTTCATCCTTATATCTGAAAATTCTTTGTGTTCCCCCCAATTACAGAACTCAAATGGAGTAAAATCTAACTACACACTGTAAAAAAAAAAAAGAAAAAAGTTAACAGCACAGAATAAAGTGGCCTTCTTTCCTTTATTAACAATATACAACAAAAGCCACATAACATTTTACATCTGCTTCACACAGAAAAAAAAAATATTTTATTGTTTCATCACAATTTAATGATTTTGAAGACAGGCGATGATATTTCATGGCAAACACATGACAAAGTGAAACCACACATACATGAATGATAATTTCTCATGGATAATTTCCATTCCGTGGTGGTGTGCTGATAACTAGGACCATGCCAAAAGAACTGAGCCCATAGATGACACATAGGGATGCCACCATCTATGGAATTCAGTTCTCATGGCACGGCACTTAAAATTCACCCCAGGAACTCCACAATATTCTCACATCTTTTCTGACACGTCTTCATTAATCCCTGTGTCAAATCAGCTACAACATGCACATGAAATAACTGCAGTTGCCAGAAAATGTGATGACACGATGAGTATGTTATTCTGAGTACTCCCTTGTGGTTGAACCACACAAGACCTTCCCCATTTGTCGAGAAAGGCGGAGATGATGAGTTGATAGGGCCAGTTCTGCTTTGCTGGAAAATTGAGCAACAGATCATGATGATGACAAAAACTATTTGACCTTACAGTAGCACTTTTACATTTAGCAGGGTGGATATGTGAAAGGAATATGTGTTTTATGGTTAAAAACACCAGTTTTTGCACTGACATTGTTCAATATATAATAAATAAATTTTGATATCACACCAAGATCAATAAAAAAGAAACTCAAACTCATTATGGCTGGAATAAATGGATTCAGTGTGTAAGAAAACAACACTTCATTTGTATTTGTGTATGTATGACATATAGTAATAAATGGGCCATTTGGAAGATATTCCAGAAAGACATGGTGGCCATCGTACATTTTCCTATTTATTATTTTTAGAGGAAAAATTGAGCTTGGCATAATACCCATATTACATATATAGCCATGTTTTATATATATATATATATATATATATTACTTTGAAAGAATACATGTGGATTACATGTATGTATGTACATACATGTGGATTACTTGTAATGTGATTACTTTTGGATTACATTTCAAAGTAATCCTACCCAACCTTATATATATATATATATATATATATATATATATATATATATATATATATATATATATATATATATATATATATATATATATACTCAATCAAACAACATCTCTGCAAAATTTGGTTTTGTTCAGATATAAGTATCATTTTCTATGTTGGTTTTCTTACACACTGAACCCGTTCCAACCAGAATCATATTGTTTTTAAAAAATGAACTTTTTCTTAATATTGAAATTTTCTTAATATTAAACGTCTGCACAAAATTTGTTTGTTTTACCATAAAATGCGCAACTGTGATATTTTACTCATCTTTGCCAGGCTAATTATATGTAATTTCTATGTATTTATACGTATAATAACATATATGTATTTATATATGTATGTATTATCTGTAATTTGGACACAGTGTGACAGAAAGTGAAAACATAATGAATTTTACCTTCAAAGTGGAAGAACTGATCGGATGCAGTTCTGCTGTTAAGCGTTTAAGAGCCACCTGAGGAATCCAGGATGTTCTCGGCTTCTGCCTTCCTAGAAGTGCCTTTCCTTTCCTGAAACGAAACTCTGTCCACCAGGCTGCATCTGATCTTGATGACGGTCTTCTGTTCACAGCACAAAGTGACTCATCAGTTATAACTGCAACACTCCCAGGAAAAAGAACTTTGGGATAGTGAGATTATGGACTTACGGTTACGGTGTGTTTATTCGAGCCTCCCACACCAAGTTTGACATTAACCGGCTGCTCTGAATGACTGGATCTCTTCTTTGGTGTCAACCTACTGATGGCTGGAGTCAATATTGACAGTGGTAGCTCTGTGACATTAGTTTGTTCAATACGCCCGACTGTATATTGGAAGGCCACGCCTCAACATGTACAGAAAAGTCCTGTCTTCCCAGCACGTTGACCGGGATATAACCAGTTCTACGGCTTACTGGAAGGCAAGAATTTCCAGATGAGGGTATTAACCTTTACAACATGTCAACGGCTTCCAACGGCAGGATCCGCTTTAGGCCAAGATACGAGGCTAACACAAGGCAGAGAAAACTAGTTTAAAATACTTACCCAGTCATTCACTGATGCCTTCCAGATCACACACCTTCCCATTAAACGTGTCCCACAGTCCACCCCATCTCAGCAAACATGAGCGCCGAGGTCTCCCCAGACTGGACGCCCCATTCCTCCCCACTCCTCCCCACTTCCCCTTGATGTTCTGCTCACTCTCCCATGTCGTCAGGGTGGCTGCAGCACACTGACATTCACAGCAACCTTAAATACCACCTTTCACATCACATATCAGCCTCCCTCCCTCTCTCTGGTCTGTTTTACGTCCTCCCTCCATACGGTAAGCCTGACAGTCACTTCCCAGTAAGAAGGAAACAGTGGGAGTGAAGTGCACGCCTCCTCGCAATGAATCAACCAACACACACGTTTCTGAGGAAAACCGGCGACTTGCCCTGCCCCCTTGTTCCCATAAAGTAAGCAGGGGAAAGGCTGTGTCGACTCAAGAAAGCAGGAATTCCCCTATGGGCCTCGAACAGCTGTCGAGAGACGATGACGAAGTGGGCACACTGGAAGGGTGACGTGTAGATGTATGCAAACAGAAAACGTTTTTTTGGTATCGGTGCGCACACATGGCTAAAAGGGTGTTAAATATTAGAGCACATTAACAGGAAATACTGTCCACACACTGTGGCTTTTAAAATGCATAGTCACGTTAGAGACGGCAACAGTTTCCAAGTAACTCTGTCGTAATTAGTATTTGTCAGTACGCAGGGGGAACTGTATGCCCTCAAGCAGATAAGATTGAATCATGGAAAGGTATTCAATAACAAAGCTTATTTGCACTACTTATGTTTGAGACTATGTCGTAGTTGTGTTAAGGTCACGTGAATGTGAGCTGTTTGCTTTGCAACTCTTCGATTTCCTTGTTTTCTTTACCTCACCACACAACAGTCAGAAACATCCCTGGAATACTTTTGTACTTCCTCTGAAAAGTCCAAGCAGATTAACAGAATGGATTTCCTTGATTTGGACAATAAGGGAATTCCACACTGGGCTCATGAAGTTCCCCTCATGTTTTCTAAAATGTCTAAACGCATCACAATGCAAACACAAAGCATTCAAAATGCTTCACTTTTTCCACATTTTGTTATGCTACAGCCTTATTCCAAAAGTAATCCCTATGGAGTAAATTCTTTTTCCCCCCTCAAAATTCTCCTTACAACACCCCATAATGACAACATAAAAAGTTTTTTTTTTTTTTTTGCAAATTTGTGGAAAAAAAAAAAAGAAATCACATATAAATAAGTATACACACCCTTTGCTCAATACTTTGTTGATGCACCTTTGGCAGCAATTACAGCCTCAACTCTCCTTGAATATGATGCCACAAGCTTGGTGCACTGATCTTTGTGTAGTTTTGCCCATTCCTCTTTGCAGCACCTCTCAAGCTACATCAGATTGATTGGGATCTTCAATGTAGAGATGGTGCCTGGTTTCCTCCAAACAAGCTGCTTGGAATTCACACCAAAGGGTTCAATCTTTGTCTCATCAGTCCAGCGAATTTTGTTTCTCATGGTCTGAGTGTCCTTTAGGTGCCTTTTGGCAAACTCCATGCAGGCTGCCATGTGCCTTTTTACAGAGGAATGCTGGAGCTCTGATACAGTGGCCATTGGGTTCTTGGTCACTTCCCTGACTAAGGCCCTTCTCCCCCGATTGCTCAGTTTAGACAGGTGGCCAGCTCTAGGAAGAGTCCTGGTGGATCCAAACTTCTTCCATTTATAGATGCTGGAGGCCACTGTGCTCACTGGGACCTTCAAAGCAGCAAAAATGTTTCTGTACCCTTCCTCAGATTTGTACCTTGAGCCAATCCAGTCTCAGAGATCTACAGACATTTCCAAGGGCGTAGGTTTGGTCTCAGCTTTGGTAGGGACAATACCACCCCCCCGGCCCCCCTGCCCACCACCATCACCCCCTAACCCACTCATACCATTAGACGCACAAGTACAGCATAATACATAACATATGACGACATAATGCTGAATAATTTAACACTTTATTTACAATATTAAGCATGTAGGCAAACAAACAAATAGCTTAAATAACAAAATTGCACCCAAAATCACGAATCTATTCGATAGGCCTACACCTGAGAGAACAAGACAACAAAAAAAATACTTGTGGAGCTAACAAAAAAAAAAAAAAGTTTTTGCAACCAAGATGTATAATTTATTCTCTTCATCAATAATGCAGTTGTAGGTATCTGTCAACCTAATTAAAAAAAAAAAAAGGATTTCCAATGATATATATGGTGTATTACGGTAAACGAAGCCTGTGATGTCATAACGCAGAGGAAAAACACGGAAGTTTCACACTAATGCGCCGCTGATTCTCATTACCGTAAGTTCTCATGTAAGCCCTCACTCTGAAAAATTTAACACTGACAGCAAGCCAAGAACCCGTGCTTTCCAACAGTATGCTATATGTTGCATATATTACGGTAAAGTGCGTTCGGTGACTTTTGAAACGAGGCAAAAGTATGAAAAAGAGCGCAAAAGTGACAAAAAAAAGTACAGAGACAGACAGCAAACATAAATGTAGTAATTTCTGAGGAAAAGGCAGGATGTTAGTGTCATTTGTGAAGGTGTGTGTGGGTGTGCAGTTTATTTTAAGTGTGGCGCACAGCATTGTTCGCAACCCCTCCACCCCGCCCTTCTTGTTTTTCTGCACCGGAGCAGTGTTGCCAGATATGAAATATGAAACTATCGTACCAAAACATCAAAATTATCGTATTTTGGGAGAAATGATCGTACACAAACAAAACGCATACAACGTAGCTATTTTAGCGTTTTTTTTTTTTTTTTTTTTTAATTTCCAAAGAATTTTATGTCACATTTTTAAACAGTAATTATAGTAATGGGGAAACTAGAACGCACTACTAGAAAGAGTCGAATTCAACCTCGAGGTCGCTGTCGTCATCCGATGCCACTTGTGCAGATTTTGTTCAACACAGAAAAAATGTTGACACCTCCATAAGGAACTTGAACTTTTTTTTATTTTTCTTGTATATCTCTTTGCTCTTGTGTTTTGTTCGTTTGTTGTTGCATTTGTTGAAATAAAGTTAAAAAAAAAAAAGATGTTGGTTGGGGAATCTTTCTGTCACGGCACAGATTGGATGGGAACTCATTACTTTGTATGAGAGGGGGCGGGCTTTCAAATGACGTTGTCCCGGGCGGCCAAAGCTGTGTGTGTTGTGTCTTTGATGCCGCCTGAGTGCAACACCTGCAAAATGATTCTTGGGTGTCAGAGAGAGATGCGTGTTTGGGCAACCAACTGAAATTATCGTACATATTGGATTTTTTCCCATTATTGATCGTACATCGTACAGAGGGCAAAACTATCGTACAAATACGATAATTATCGTACATCTGGCAACACTGCACCGGAGCCACCCATCCTCTGCGCTCCGGGACCTCCCACTTTACAAATGAAGCACTGCCTGCCACGAGATGCGCTTTGTTTACGTCCATGTGAGAAGAACGTGAGCCAATGAAATTGCAACATGGGTAACCCTGTCATTCTGGCACGTCGAAAACACAAAACGTGACGACTAAAATTATAGTATCGAGTTCGCAAAAAAAAAAAATAGTGAATGATTTTGTTATATAAACAAAAATGCTAAATATTGGTAGGGACTATTTTGCCATCCCAAAATAATGGTTGTGACTTGTCCCTATGGTCCATATGCAAACCTACGCCCCTGGACATTTCCTTTGACTTCATGCTGTGGATTTCTACAATTACCTTGGGATGTGGCTGGACAGCAGACTGGACAACCCACACCAACCACGTGTACTGGAAGGGACAGACAGCAGGCTGTATTTTCTGAGGAGGTTGCTTTTGTTTGACATCTGTGGATGTTCTACCAGTCTGTAGAAGCCGGTGTCCTCGTTTACACCGTGGTGTGCTTGGGGGGTGGGGGGCAGCACATCCAAGGACACATCCAGGCTGAACAAACTGATCAGGAGGGCTGGCTCCGTGTTTGGCATGAAGCTGGATTGTCCGGTTACGGTGGCAGAGAACAATGGACAAAGTGCTGGACATTATGGACAATGCCAGTCACCCTCTGCACACTGCCATCAGCAACCAGAGGAGCCTCTTCAGGCACAGAGTGGCTTCACCCAAGCACAGGACCAACAAGACTGAAAAACTCCTTTTTCCTTCAGGCCACCAGACTGTACAACTCCTCACTCAGGGGGAGGAGGAGTAACAGGAAGACAGAGGATGGGAATGAGAGGAGCAATAATAGCCAGTAAACCAATAGTGATCATTCTGAATATCATTGATATTCTGTGTGCTTATTACCCTGTGTGCTGCTACAACCTCAATTCTATCTAATCTAATGCTTGGTTTGTGCTCCAACATGTACTCTCAACTGTGGGACCTTATATGTAGACAGGTATGTGCCTTTCCAAATCATGTCCAATCAACTGAATTTACCACAGGTGGACTCCAATTAAGCTATAGAAACATCTCAAGGATGATCAGTGGAAACAGGGTGCACCTGAGCTCAATTTTGAGCTTCAGGACAAAGGCTGTGAATACTTATGTACATGTGATTTATTTATTTTCAATAAATTTGCCAAAAAAAACCCCTTCTTTACATTGTCATGTGTTATTATGTGTAAGGCTTTGAGGAAAATAATAATAATTTAAAAAAATTGGAATAAGGCTGCAACATACGTAAAAAAAATCTAGAAAAAGTACAGTGCTGTGAATACTTTCTGGATGCACCGTACATCCTGAATTGGGAATGTTTTATTTGCTCAATACAGAACAACAAAAACTGAAGGCAAATACCAACAGAACTGAGAGGTCCATTTACTTAAATGAGTGGTACAGTGACCCCGTAGAGTCCCACCACTGATGTGCGAAGAGTCTAGAATCCACTTTCAAACTATATCCTTGGGCTGGTGGGATAAGTTGCAATTGACATTTGGTGCTGGACTTCAGAAACAAGCCTGGCTTTCATGCTGCTGTTTGAACACTGGGGAAATCACTTGCAAAGGTCACTGAGCCCATTTCCTTTCTTTCCACCACATGCATCTAAAGACCTGTAACAGCC